>NW_026895972.1:0-193700 GCF_033153095.1 Gastrolobium bilobum
AGGAAGAGAATGAGGAAACCTTGGGAGAAAGCTCTGATTGTTAAACTCCTTGGGAAGAAAATTGGGGTGGAGTTTATGAAGAAAAAAATAAATGTCTTATGGGCTAGAAAAGGCAAAATCAATGTCACTGATATTGGTAATGACTTTTTCGTAGTCCAGTTTAGTGAGAAGGATGATCTCAATTTTGCGTTGAACGGTGGTCCATGGATTGTTTTGGGTCATTATTTATCGTTGAGGAAGTGGGAACCAACTTTCAGACCTAATAGTGCTGGAATTGCTAAGATTGCTGCTTGGATTCGTCTACCGGATATTCCCATTGAATTCTATGATGAAGCTTTTTTTAGAAGGATTGGAAACTGGTTAGGCAAGATGATCAAGGTAGACAGCAATACAAATGCTCATGTAAGAGGACGGTTTGCAAGAATATGTGTGGAACTGGACCTATCTCAGCCATGGACCTTGGATGGTTGTTAATCGTCAACGCAGGAGCCGGCAACCTCCTCAGACGGCCGGTGCAGTCCAGCCAGGCGCTGGTTCAAAAACGTTACAAAGGAATAATGATAAGGGAGTTATGACCAGCGATAATCATGGAGATAATCATGGTGATAAGAGAGTTATGACCAGCGATAATCATGGTAATCATGGTAATAAGGGAGTTATGGTAATCATGGTAATAAGGGAGTTATGACCAGCGATAATCATGGAGATAATCATGGTGATAAGGAGGAAATTACGCAATCACGGTTTGCAATCTTAACAGCTGGACCTATTAATGAGGAGGATCATAATCAAATAATTAATTCTGTTACTCCTCATATGGGGGCCCCTCAGTTTGAAATTCCTCAGAAAATATGGACTAAATCCAAAAAGTCCAAAGATACCCCTAGGACTAAATCAACGGTTCCTACTATGCATGCGGCTCATTCTTCAAGCACGGGTAAGAGGTGTCCAGTCCAGAGTGAAAATCGTGAAGATCATACTCCCATTCCACCATCTCCATCAATTGCTACTCCCATGGCGGTTAGTCCTATGCAAGCAAATCAACATGATCAGGAAAATGGGATGAAAGCAGATAGCACTTTGAACCAGAATCAAGAGCAGTTATATGACACATTTCATAAAACTGGTCCTGATATATCAGTTGACAACAGCAGCGACATCCAAAATCCTGAAACCTCAACCATCTCTACGTGCATGGAGGTGGACAGAGTTCACCAGGAAGATATTTCAAGAATGAAGGATGCAAGAACCTTGGAGTCTTGCGTTCAACATAGTTTTTAATGAATTTATTCTTCTGGAACTGTAGGGGAGCAGTGAAACCCCAGTTTCAAAATTCGCTTTTTCTGTTTACTAGGAAATATAAGCCTAGTATTGTAGTGATTCTAGAACCTCGGTGTAGTGGTCAAAAAGCTTCTGACATTATCCGAAAATCTGGGTTTAAGCATGCTTTTGTTCAAGAGGCAGAAGGTTACTCAGGGGGTATTTGGATCCTCTGGAATGATGAGACTGGTCTCGTTGAAATTATTAATCACACAAAACAGTTTGTTCATTTTAAAGTTCAGAATTTTCATGTTCCTTCCTTTTCTTGCACGGCAGTTTATGCGAGTCCTAGGGAAGAAAATAGAAAGGAGCTATGGGATGATCTGCTAAACATTAGTCTCCATTGTAATGGGCCGTGGTTGGTGGCTGGGGATTTTAATGAAATAGCAAATCGGGATGAGAAGAAAGGTGGCTGTAGAGTTAACTTAAACAGATGTTCCAATTTTGCAAATGTTCTTCATAATTGCAAGCTGCTGGATCTTGGAGGATCAGGTCCTTGGTTTACATGGAAGGGTCCGAAGTTTCTTCATCTTGATCGTGTTTTTAAGAGGCTGGACCGAGCCTGTGCTAATGCAAGTTGGAAGACTACCTTTACTGATGCTGGCGTTAAGGTACTTCCACGGATTTATTCTGATCATAGTCCCATTTTGGTCTACTTGTCTAACTTGGACACAGGTTGGAAAAATCGTCCCTTTCGCTTTGAGATTGCTTGGATGGAGCATTATAACTTTACTCAGTTTCTGGCTAGGAGCTGGAATGTTGTGAAAGACACTAGAACGAATCTGCATGATCTGACTCCAAATTTAAAAAGATGGAACAAGATAGTCTTTGGCAACATTTTCAATAGGAAGACTAACCTATTGCATAGTATTGCAGAAATTCAGAATCATGTTGATTATCATACCAACTTATCTCTCCAATCTAGAGAAAAGGAGGTTAGGAAGGACCTTGATGCGGTTCTCATACAAGAAGAGATCTTATGGTTTCAAAAAGCCAGGGTGAAATGGATAAATGATGGGGATAGAAACACCAAATTCTATCACATTAAAACAGCTACTCGAAGAAGTTCGAATAGGATTCTTGAGTTAAAAAATTCTGATGGGATTTGGGTGAAGGAAGCTAGACAACTTCATCAATTGGTAACAGATTTCTATAGCAACTTGTTTAGTGAGGAAGTCCTTAATCGTGATTGGGTGAAATCAAAGACTACTTGGCCCCTTCTGCACGATGATCTGCTATCTAATTTGACTCGTAATCTTTCGGATGACGAAATTTCAAAAGCTGTTTTTAGTATCAATGGGTCAAAAGCTCCAGGGGAAGATGGTTTTCCAGCTGCCTTTTTTCATAAGAATTGGAGTCTTATTAAGACTAATGTTATTAAGGATGTTAACATGATGTTTCAGAATCCCAATCTGATTCACCTTGTGAACTCGACTCTTCTGGTCCTCATTCCAAAAGTAAAGAGACCTGAAAGTGCTAAGCAGCTCAGACCAATCTCTTTGTGCAATGTCATTTATAAAATCCTCAGTAAAATTCTGGTTAACAGAATGAAGCCCCTAATGGAAGAGATGGTGTCTCCCTTCCAAGCTAGTTTTGTTCCTAAACGACATATCCAGGACAACATCATCATCACCCAAGAGCTGATCCATTCAATGCGTAGAATGAGAGGAAGAAAGTGTTTCATGGCAATTAAAATCGACTTGGAAAAGGCTTATGATATGTTAAATTGGGAGTTTGTTCGTAAAATTTTGGATGAAATTCAAATCCCACACTGGTTCACAAATATTATCATGAATTGTATCAACTCTGATAAGGTCTCAGTGCTTTGGAATGGAGCCATTGCAGGTGACTTCCTTCCTTCAAGAGGAGTTCGTCAGGGTGATCCTTTATCTCCCTACATTTTTGTTCTAGCCATGGAAAAATTGTCTCATCTCATTCAAGATGCGGTTGACAATAAGAGATGGAAGCCAATCTCCGTGGGATCAAAAGGTCCTAAGATAGCCCATCTGATGTTTGCTGATGATTTGATGTTGTTTGCAGAAGCTTCTCTAGATCAAATCAAAGTTATAGTGGATTGCTTGGAGACTTTTAGTTCAATGTCTGGCCTAAAGGTTAGTATTCCGAAATCTAGTATTTTTTTCTCGAAAAATACAGATGCTCACATTGCAGATGATATCACAAATGTGTGTGGCTTCAAGCAAACTCACAATATAGGGAGATATCTTGGGTCCATGATGAAACATGGTCGAGTAACCAAAGACCATTATGCTGATGTTGTTGCAAGAATTAGGCACAAGTTATCTGGTTGGAGTAACCAGGTCTTATCTTTTGCCGGTCGAATTACACTTTCCAACTCCGTTATTTCAGCAACTCCTATATTTCAAATGCAACACAGTCTGCTTCCTGTAGCCATTTGTGATGAAATAGAGAAGTTGCAGCGTGCCTTTATTTGGGGTGATAAAAATGGTCAAAGGAGATCTCATCTGGTTGCATGGGATAATATTTGCAAGCCTAAGAGCATGGGTGGCTTAGGGGTGATTAACCTTCGTGTCCAAAATATGGCTTTCTTTCACAAGCTTGCATGGACGATACTTACTTCGCCCGATTCGTTGTGGGTTCGAGTTGTAACAAGTAAATATAAGAGAGGTTTGGATCTTCGGAGGGAAGTAAATCATAAAGCATATGACTCATACTTCTGGAAAAATCTGTGTAGTGTTTGGCCATCTTTTCTTCAAGCAATGCAATGGGAGATTGGAGACGGTAATGATGCATTATTTTGGACAGACAATTGGTTGGGTTTAACTGAGTGTCTTGCCTCTCTGGCTACTCGTACTCCAACTGGTTTGGAGTTGAATCTCCCTGTTAGTGCCTTCGTGAACAGCAATACTGGTCAATGGAACTTTCCCTATATTCGTCAATATCTCAATGATCAAGCTGTTGCAAGGATCCAAGCTGCTCTCATTCCTAGCGCATCGGATGGAAATGACCGCATTATTTGGAGAAATCAAAAGGTTGGCTGCTCTTTAGTTAAAACCGCGTATTATAACATGCTTGGTTTCCCTCTCATGCCGTTGAAAAATTCTTGGACTACCATATGGAAATGGCATGGGCCTCAACGTGTTAAATCTTGTATGTGGATCATAATGCATGGCCGCCTTCTTACTAAAGACCACACATCTAGATGGAGTGGGGAATCTGGTCATTGTAAAATATGTCCTGGTGAGTTGGAAACAAACCTCAATGTTCTAAGAGATTGTAAGCATGCTAGAAGTGTTTGGAATTCTCTGGTTTCAGCTAATCGGCAAAGCTTATTCTACAGCTTGGATCTTAGAGATTGGGTTGAAAATAATATCTCAAAAGCTTGGAATCAAAGTAATTCAGATGATTGGCGTGATGTCTTTTTTATCTCTTGTTGGTTCATTTGGGGATGGAGGAACAAAAGTGTCCATGATACTAACTTCAAGCATCCAACCCATGGAACGCACATAATTGCTATGTATATAGAGGAAGTTCGTAACTGCATGGGTAGGAAGGCTATGGCTACTACTAGCATTCATCCAACTCGTATGAGTTTATGGAAACCTCCAAGGTTAAATTGGGTGAAGATTAATATTGATGGGGCAGTTGAAAGGAATACTGAGGTGGCTGCTTGTGGTGGGATTATCAGATCTGATGATGGCTCTTGGTTGGGAGGCTTTGAGTATCATATTGGTGCTTGCACTCCTTTAATGGCGGAGCTTTGGGGAACTTTAAAAGGTCTGGAATTGGTTTGGCAACTGGGATTTAAGAAGGTGGAACTAGAAGGAGATGCTTCTGAAGTATTCTCTTTGCTTGCTGATTGCAATGCAGCTTGTCAGCCTCGTATAGTGGCTAAGATACAAGCACTCATCGGTCAGGATTGGGAGGTAACGCTTTCTCATATTCCAAGGGAAGCTAATTCCTGTGCTGATTGGTTAGCCAAGTCTGCTCTTCACAAAGATACTGGATTCTGGAGTCATAGAGTTATGCCGTTTCACCTTGCTCAGTTATTTGATCACGATCTTCAGGGAATCTCCTCTTGTAGGGGTATAGACCCTGGATAGTTATTTTTTGTTTCTGGTTGTTTGTTTGTTTTTGTTTGGGGCTTCGCCCCTTAATGTTATCAAAAAAAAAAAAAAAAAAAAATAATTATTTATTTAAAAATAAATTTTGATAAAGATGCATCGAAGAACTCACATTTATATGAGATGTTTCATTTATTGTGTTATTTGTTTTAGTTATATAAACATAATAAAACCCTTAAAACAGTAAGATTAACGTCATAGAATATCAAGTGCATGACTTGATGTGAAATATATTTTTTTTGGAGACAACTTGATGTGAAATACTATTAATTAAAATCATAAAACTATTTTTAAATGTCTCTAATCAAGTATCATTGTGAAGTGAGACAATGATAATATATATATAAATTAGTACATGTACACTCATGACCATATCTATATACTATATCTTACTGATCATGAATATGAGATATTCAAGTCTTCATATTAGAGTAGTGATGTATTGGATTAACCTATTATGAGAACATTACATGGATGTTAGTTCTCTTGAAGACTATGGGATACAGAGTCCATTCACATGAACTCAGAGCAATTCTCTACATGAAAAGTTATTTGTTTTAATCTCATTGAAGCTGAATACAACAAAGCTAGTTATTGTATAAACTACAAATCATAGGCAGGGATGTTAGTGATTTATATGAGATTTGTCCCTCGTATATAACAATAACAATATCTTTGAGCCCCTTGATTGGGTAAGAATGTGAAATGCATGGTTAAGCTCAACTGAGTCAATATCGAATATTGATCTATTTTGTTTTATTAAGTTTATTTTGATGTTAATAAAATAAATATTAAAAATATAATAGTGACACGTTTCAAGTCATTAAGTTTGGTTTAGTGGCAAAGAATTTGAATAATTTGTATTATAATATCAATATGTGTTCAATTCTATAAAAAAAAAAAAATTGACATGTTTCATGTCTTACATTCAATTGAAATATTTGGACAAAAGTACTGGACTAAATGATAATATTAGTGACAGGAGTTATATCTTTGATATTCCTATTGCTTGGAGTGCATGATATAACTTTGATATTTCTATATTAGATACCATTATTTTTTTAAGTCATCTACTACAATTAAGGGTCCGTTTGGATGGGCTTTTAAAAAAAGAACTTTTAATGAGATACTTTTTTTAGAATAACTTTTTTTAAAAGCCATAGTTATTTTGTGTTTGGATACAATATTAAAAAAGTATTTTTAAGTAAAAATATTATTTGGATGTTAAAATAAATAAAAAAACCACTTTTAAGTCTAGAATTACTTTTATACCCTTGTGCATTTTGTTTTTCTTTCTTTCAATGAGCACTATTAATCGTCATCTTCACCTGATACTTCCATCCTCATCTTATCCAAACGCTAACATATTGTCTGCTAAACTTCCTTTCCTTTTCCCTTTCTCTTCGTCGTCTTCCCTTGGAAGTGCTATTCCCGTTTCACCTTCGCAAGTTGCAACGCTACTATCCATGGCCAATCGCTGGGTTAGGCCCAAGGTTCATTTTGATCTATCTGTTTTGTCTTGGAGACAGAGATGTCCAGCCCAATGGACTGGTATGTTGATCTTGGATCTAGTGCCCTCTCAAATAGATACCCTTGAGTCAAGCAGATCACTGTTCACAGTAAACAACTAACGACTTTGCCAAAGGGTGTGTGTGTGCGCGCACAGTGACAACATAACAGTAAGGGAGAGAGCGTACCGTACCTTTAGAGTTTACCTCTTATTTATAGGAGTTACCTATAGATAATATGATATGGACCTTCAGTACCTCTGATGAGGGCTCATGCTTGTCTGTCATGTTGTCGTATTAGGATTAGTATCCTTGATGAATACTATCCATAATTATACTTGATTTAAATCTTGGATTGTCCCTTATTGGGTCTGTCATTCAATGGGCCCTTTATACGGGTCCATAACAGTATCGATATAAAAGTAATTATATATATATATATGGAAAATTAGGTGTCATGTGATTGGATACAAGTTTTTGTCCGTTCAAAAAGTTATAATTATGTATTACGGATAATACGTAGTTATAATATTAAAGTTTTTTCTTTCTTTCTCCTACATCACCCGACAATTGTTTGAAAAGTTATTGAGGAAAGAGAAAAAAATAATTTTTAATATTATAACTATGTACTACACGTAGTACATAGTTAAATTTCTGAATAGAGAAAAAAAATAACTTTAGTATTATCTCTATGCGTTATCTTTGACCGGACAAACTCTTGTATCCAGTCACTGTACATTCGCTGAACCTATATATATATATATATATATATATATATATATATATATATATATATGTCCTGGGATCATCCTATATCTTGCTTCTTCCTAGGAACGACTTTGGTCTTCTCACTTAATGGGACTGTGATGGCCAAGGGTTAAACCCGGCAACCTGGGATGTGGGATTATACCCACAACTAATCAGCCCTCCAAAACAACACCCACAATCACCACTCTCAGCAACCGCTTTAGGGCTACTCCATACAACCATAACCACTCCCAAAGGCTGTATATATATCGCTATAGTACGACAGTACCCCCGAAGAGTCAAAACTGTCCATATTGCTCACCCTTAAAATCTTGTGCCCTAGAGCTTTCATCACCCATAACACACACACACAGATCCCTTTAGTGTGTACCTCTCGGACTTTGGTTAGAGGTATTGGACTATCATTGTCGGTTATCTCTTTCACTTGCTCCGTAAATACAATTACTAGCCTCTACGATAAACATTGGTGTTCAGCTCTCAACAATAGAAATTATAATTCTTACACCAAATTTTAATAGTTGATTTTTGTGAAAAGTAATTCTAATTTTTCAATAAATTATAACCGTTGGATTAATGGAAATTAACGGTGAAAAAATAGGTTGTAAGAGGTTATAAAACTTTTAGGTTGTAAAAATAACGCTCCTTATGTATATATATATATATAAGAAAACATTTTCCAAACAACTTGAGATATATTTATCTCCGTCCACCAAAAAATACGTCTTTTTATTTATTTAGTTCTATTAGTTATGAAGAATGGAAAAGCAGAAAAGAAAAAATGTTACTGAATTTCATAATTCTCATTACTCAATAGAAAAGTTGCATACAGTGGTGAATTATATACAAGGCATGAGGTTATAACAGAAAAGCGTAAAAATAGCACTATATCACTACTCTACTAACATAATGTGCACATGAGCACAAACCTCTCTAACAGAAACGTGGAAAGAGAAATAGCAATGTAAACTATCAGAAAGATAAAAGAATTACAAATAAAATAAAAATGAATATTAATAGCCCCCCTCAAGATGGAGAGTGGATGTTTAAAACACCCATCTTGGACACCAGAACAACAAACTTGGAGGGAAGCATAGGCTTGGTAAGCAGGTCCGCGAGCTGTTTGGAGGAAGGAATAGGAAAGGTCTTAATGCGTCCTTTGCGAATGTGCTCGCGAACAAGATGACAATCGATCTCAATGTGCTTGGTGCGCTTATGGAAAACCGGATTTGCTGCCAAGTGAATAGCAGAATGGTTGTCACAAAAGAGATGTGCAGGTGTTGGATGCAAAACTTGAAAATCTTTGAGAAGTGAAAACAACCATAAAAGGTCACATGTGACATTAGCCATAGATCTGTATTCTGCTTCTGTAGAAGACCTGGACATAGTGTGTTGCTTTTTAGACTTCCAGGAGACAAAGGAATCACCAATAAAAATGCAGAAACCAGAAATTGAACGCCGGGTTTCGAGGCAAGAAGCCCAATCTGAGTCACAAAAAGCATTTAATTGAATAGGAGAGGCAGAGGAGAAGAAGAGGCCTTGACCAGCAGTAAGCTTAACATAACCAAGGAGCCTGTGTGCAGCTTGAAGGTGAGGGACCCGAGGAGAAGCCATAAGTTGGCTCAAACGATTAACAGCAAAACAAAGATCAGGTCTAGATATTGTAAGATAAAAAGACGTCCAATCAGCCGCCGATATATGGATGGATCAGATAGGAGGTCACCATCAGTGGTGGAGAGCTTGAAACCAACATCCATTGGCGTGCTACGGGGCTTACAACCCAACCGGCCAGAATCTTTAAGAACCCCCAAAGCATATTGCCGTTGAGAAATAAAAATTCCCTTTGTACTTCGAGCAACTTCAAGTCTGAGAAAGTATTTCAAGGAACCAAGATTTTTTAACTTGAAACTGTTATGCAATGTGGCAGTAAGCTGCTGTACTTCATGAGGATTGTTAGAGGCAACAATAATATCATCAACACAAACCAAAATAGCAATAAAGCATGTAGAAGAAGAACGAACAAATAAGGAGTGATCAGATTGTGATTGTAGAAACCCAAGTTGTGTAAAGGTGGAGGAGAACTCGGCATACCACTGCCTAGAAGCCTGACGGAGTCCATAAAGAGATTTATGGAGGCGGCAAACAACATTAGGAGGAAGGGATGAATGACTGGAAGTGTAACCAGGAGGCAAATGCATATAAACCTCCTCAAGCAAATCACCATGGAGGAATGCATTATTGACGTCAAGTTGGACAAGGGTCCAATTGTGTATGGCAGCAAGAGCAAGGAGAACTCGTACGGTTGTTACCTTAGCAACCGAAGAAAAAGTATCCATGTAATCCACCCCCTCTTTTTGGGTAAAACCCTTAGCCACCAACTGGTCTTTATACCTCTCAAGGGATCCATCCGAGTTATATTTAACCTTAAAAACCCAACGGCAACCAACAGCCTTCTTGGATGGGGGAAGAGAAACAATAGACCATGTTTTATTTATCTCAAGAGCTGTAAGCTCACTGGACATAGCAGCCTGCCATTTTGGGAGCTGAGAAGCCTCAGTAAAAGAAGATGGCTCAAAATGTGAAGAAAGGGAATTAATAAAAGCAGTGTGTGAGGGTGATAGTTTGGTATAAGAAAGGGAATTGGACAGGGGATGAGCTGTTGGTGAAGAACAAAAATAATCATGAAGATGGACATCGAGTTGGCGGGTTCTTTGGGGTCGTGGGGTGATGGGGGTGTGTTGAGGAATAACAGAGGTGTCAACAGAAAAATCAAAAAAAGAGTATGATTGGGGTAAGCGAAGAAAGTCTGTAGGGAATGGGCAGGAATGAGACTGTATGCAAATGGAAAAATGTTTTCATAAAAAATAACATCACGAGAGATGAAGGTTTTGTGAGACTGTAAGTCAAAAAGTTTGTAACCCTTGTAGCCGGGTGGGTAACACATAAACACAACAGGGGAGGCCCGGGGGGAAAATTTTTGCCGGTTCTTAGGAAAAGTGGAACTGTAACACAAGCAGCCAAAGACTCGAAGGTGATCATAGGTAGGTGGCTTATGAGATAAAAGCTCAAAAGGTGTCAAGGAAGCAAGAAGAGGGGAGGGGGTTCAGTTGATAAGGTAAACGACAGTGAGCACACAATCCTGCCAATATGGTAAGGGGATGTGTGACAGAAAATGCAAAGCACGGGCAACATTAAGAAGATTTTGGTGCTTACTCTCAACAACAGAGTTCTGCTAAGGTCTATCTACGCAAGAATGAAAGACATGTATCCCTTTAGAGGAGAAAAAAGAATGCAGATGAAATTTAGGTGCATTGTCACATCTAACAGACTTGATAGTATAACGATACTGAGTCTGAATGAGAGAATAAAAATGAGGAAAAACATAAGCAAAGTCTGATTTGGCACGAAGGAAGTATGTCAAAGTGAACCTAGTGGAGTCATCAACTAAGGTTAAGAAGTAATGTGAACCCTCAACAGATGGGGTGTGGAAAGGACCCCAGATGTCGAGGTGCATGAGATCAAAAAGAGAATTGGAAAGTTTGGGATTTAAAACAAAAGGAAGTCGTTTCTACTTAGCAAGGGGACACACAGAACAATGATGTGCAAAATCTAAATTCTCAGAAAAACCCAAAACAGACTTCATTTTATTTAAAACAGAAACAGATAAATGGCCCAATCTGGAGTGCCAAAGGACAAGGTCCCTTACAGAAACAGAAAAACTCAGCGGATGGGGGACATGCACAGTAGGAAATAAATTGGTACTGTCTAAAAGATAAAGATCCCCTTGGCGTTCAGCAATCCCAATCGTCTTGGAGGTTGCACGATCCTGAAGAAAACAGTGAGAAGCAGAAAAATTAGCGATGATGGGAGAATCGCGAGTCAAGGAAAGGATGGAAAGAAGATTAAAATGAAAAGAGGGAACAAAAAGAACATTAAAAAGTTTCAAAAAATCAGTAACAAAAACGGAACCAATAGCAGAAACAGTAGTAAGAGAACCATTAGGAAAACTAACAAAAGAAGACGAAGGAGAGGAGGAAACAAATAAAGAGGAAGAGATACAAACATGGTGCGTAGCACCAGTGTCCAAAACCCAAGAAGAAGAAGGGATGGAAACGGAGTACTTATCGCTAAAACTTGCGATAGAAGGGAAAGACTCAGTGACAGAAGGAGCTGACGAAGGAGCCGAGGAAGGAGATGACGTTGAAGAACTCTGTTGAAGAAGCGTAAGTAATTGGTTGTACTGGGTAGGGGTGAAAGCCAACGGAGTATCAGCGGTGGAAGGGCTAGGGTAGACCGAGTAAGGGAAATGGGGAAATGAGTTGGGGTGTGGTGAGGTTGAGTGAATGAAGTGGGCCTGAGGGTAAGGTGGGTTATTGGGCCGAGGGTTTCAGGTGGGCTTATAGCCAGGGGATAGCCATGCAACTTAAAACACTTTTCGCGAATATGGCCCGAAAGGTGACAATAAGTGCAGAAAGGTTTGGAGCGGCGTTGGGCAGCGGCTGCAAGGGTTGGAGGAGAGAAATTAGTGGTGGTGGAATTGAGGAGAGGGGATTTGGAAATTGCAGATGGAGGCAGGGAAACGGAGATTTGGCGTTGACGTTCCTCTTGGAGGATTAAGGAAAAAACTTTGGCAAGCGAAGGCAATGGATCCAGTAGCAGGATCTGGGCACGGGCTGATGAAAAAGAGTCAGTAAGGCCAATGAGAAATTGAAGAACATGGTCTTGTTCTCTTTGATGGGTGATCTGCCGAAGGGCACCACAGGTGCATGTAGGCAAGGGAAGATAAGCATGGAGCTCGTCCCAAAGAGCCTTGAGCTTGGTATAATAGCCACTGACGTCGAGCGGTCCCTGACTGAGAAGGGAAATCTATTGCTTCAACTGGAAAATACGGGGACCATTGGCTTGAGAAAACCTTGTAGCCAGATCTGTCCAAACCTCATATGCATTGGAGAAGTAAAGAAGGCTGTCAGCAATTTCCTTCGATACTAAGTTAAGAATCCATGAAATAACCATGGAATTGCAGCGGATCCAAGCGGGAAACAGCAAATCAGTTGAAGGAGGTCGAAGAAGGGAACTATCAACAAAGGATAATTTGTTCTTGGCAGTTAAAGCGAAAACCATGGCGCGACGCCAAGAATGAAAATTAGAACCAGAGAGTGTATGGGAGACCAAAATCAACCCAGGATGGTCACCACTCTGTAAAAAATAAAGACTAGAACTGTCATCCATGGAGGCTGATGATCCAAAGGAAGCATAAGCTTGAGGAGGACGATTAGTATTAGAGCCACGAGCCATAAAATAGGCCTTTGAATGTTTTTAGAAAAGGCCTATTTCGAATGTTTTTGGCAAGTAAAGCCAGAGACTCTTGTTGAACTTCTACGTAAACTTGATAGATCAAGTGATCATGTTGATTGCGTTATTTATGATTCATTCTTGCCTTGGACTATAGAAGTTGCCAAGAGATTTGGGATAGTTGGAGCTGCATTTCTCACTGAAATTATGTCTGTCCAATAGTATATACTATCATGTTCAACAAGGAAAGTTTCGAGTTCCCCTCACAAAAAATGAGATTAACCTTCCTGCGTTGCGTAAACTTCAACTTGGGGACTTGGCTTCTTTCTTATTCTTTACTAATGTAGATAATCCACTTTTTATTGATTTGGCAGTGGCACTCTAGTCTCCAATATCGACAAAGCTGATTGGATCCTTTGCAATTCATTCTACGAGATGGAAAAGGAGGTTAGCAGCTCAAGTCATGTAACTTTAATGAACGTTTGATGAGTGATATTTTGTCATTTCAATATTAAAAAGTAAAGGTAATTTTGTTATTTAGATTAACATTCTCATCAATATTTTATAATTAATTAAATATAACATCAGTAAAATTAATTTAATATTTTTGGCAAAATTTTGGCTTACTAAATACACTTTTGTAACTTTTTAAGGAAAAAGATTTTTCATCATATTTCTAAAAATCTTTTTTTTCCAGATAAAAAATATCTTCTTTACCAAATGCTCGCTAGATGGCGAGTAAATCTTCAGGGCAATAAAAGTAAGTATATCCTTACTAAAAAGGGGAAAATAGAAATATGAAAAAAAAATAATTATAATATAAATATATTTTTTTTCATATTTAATAAAAGATGTATCGAGTCATTAGTACATTCATAATGCTGAAACTATTTTCCTAGATGACGTGGCAAACAGATCTGGGAAGCGCTCACAGGCATGATGTTTTAAAGCACACGGACGGCAACGTTGTTGGATCACCAATGACGATGGTGGCCTATAACAATGGTTGCTAAACTATGAAGTGTAGGTGCCCACAAGCATAGGACCGAGTAAAATCCATATCAGCAACCCCAGTATTGTAGGAGAGTCCTGCCCTTTTTCTAAAAAAATATTTTTACTACAAAAGAATCATAAAAAGTAATAATTCCATCATGTAGTAAAATCATTTTATTAAATATGCATACTAATGAATGAAGAGATTAATATTCCCGTGCAAGATATAAATAACTTTATCTCCTCTCACGTACAAATGAATAACTCCTTTGGAAAGAATAGGGAGGGAAAAAAAATCACATTCGCTCTAATGTGAATGCAGAAAAATAGAATTGTCTTTATTTTACTGAAAAAAACATTAATTCCATAAATAAATAATAAAATATTTAATATACTATAGAAAAATAGAGCATTTGTTAAACTATTAACAATTTCATTTGCATAAATAGTTACATGTTCTTGCCTTAAAAAATATAGGCGAGCGTAATAATAATTAGGATAAAAATGTTAGAATCACACCCCATCATTTTAATTTTAATTTTTAAATTTTAACTGCTTATGAAGATCTCATCTCATCATAATAAAATAGGGATATCATATCACGTTATATTAATAAGCAATAATATATGCAAAATAAGAAAAACAATCCAAATTACATGACGCGATGTAATTTTCATAATTAGCAAAAACCATAATTGAATATCCCGGTATGAGATGCGGTTTTTATAACGATCTAATCTCATCATAATAAAATAGGGATATCATATCACATTATATTAATAAGCAATCATATTTACAAAATAAGAAAGATAATCCAAATATGACGCGATGTAATTTTCATAATTAGCCAAAACCATAATTGAATATCCTGGTATGAGATGCGGTTTTTAAATCCTTATATTATTCTTAATAAAGCAACGAACTTGTTATCCTTATTTTGAAAACAAATTTATTAATGCATTAGTACTAGCAGCAAGCATGTAGTTTCTTTTATGGGTTTAATGCTCCTACAGCTAATATGTATATAAATTATCTACATTTGTTCCAAAAATAATATCGTTTTGCATTGAAAAATTTAAAAATTATAATGAAAAAGACTATTATAATCCTGAAACAAATTATAATTATAAAAATGGATAGGTTATTCTGCGTACTCTTATTTTACCTACTTTGCCTACCATTTTCAATACCGTTACATTACAACTTTATCCAATGGTGGAGATTTATTATATAAAATAAACTCTTTAACTCATTGTTCTCTCTCACGGCCTCTCGTTCTTTCTCTCTCCTCTCCTTTCTCTCTCTTTAATGGTGCTTCAGCATAAAAAAAAGGTGCAAGCTTTTTTCTCAATTCATCCAACTCAGTCATTGTTATGAGCATTTACATAAAAAATTAAAAAGGGGTGTCAAGAAGAAACAAACTCAGATGCCATGTGTTATAGGATCATGTATGCCTGTTGAACATCAATGGTGAAAAACAAGATAAGAAGGAGGAGATAAGTTGATTCGATTTCAAATTTCAACATCAAAATAGAAACGTTTCTCTAATCGTGGATTAATTCAAAGGAAAGGATTCTTCGTGATTTTCGTTTTTTTTTTGTATTTTTGTGGTTTATGCCATGTTTAATTATATTAGATTCAAGAAATTTTGAAAATTATATTCATCCAGCATAATTATCATGCCATTAATCGTTGATTGGATTTAGATTCAAATATAAATTCAGATTATAAATTATGCAAATCGACGGAGAAAAAGGGAAGGAGAGAGAAAGAGTGTGGGAGGAGAGAAATTAAAGAGAGAGAAAGGAGACGAGAGAGAAAAAAGTGAGAGGCAATGAGAGAGAGAAATGAGTTAAAGAGTTTATTTTATATAATAAATTTTCATCATTGGATAAGACTGTAATCCAACGGTATTGAAAGGGGTAGACAAAGGTAGGCAAAATAAGAGTTGGCAGAATAACCTATCTCTTATAAAAATACCTTATTTTCGTCTCAAAACGATGTCGTTTTGGACTCAACGTAGATAAGTTATCTACATTGACGGTAGAAAAAGCAATCCCTTCTTTTATTCACATGTTTGTAAATATCTAATACTAAGTGAGCATTTATAATTTTCTCATTGCATATAGCTCAATTATTGATTCAAAGGGATCGATCCCTGGCTGCGTGTATAGAAAATGCTTTATTGGAAAAATCTGTACCCAAGATCGTGTAATCTCTCCACCTCAAGGGGATTAGTCCTTGGCTTATGGCTGGAGATACTCTTAGAACAATTTTCAAAGAAAAATTATTGATTGAAGAAAGTCAGAGACAACCAAAATTGTGACTTAATAAGTATGATTCAATTGTTTAAAGAAACCGAAATTTAAAGTATAACAAATTTCGATCAAATCAAAATTCAAATAAAGAAATAGACATGATTGTGATTTGTTTGGCAAGAAAAAAAAAATTAACACATTTGGCATGATTTGATGTAATATCCCAGAAAAATAATAGTAATTTATAATACAATAAATTAATAATAGTAATAAATTATAAATTAGTAATAATAATAATGGGTGATAAATTGTGATTATTTGATTGATCATTATGCTTTAATGTTTGATTATTTGATTGGTAATGTTTGATTGGATTAGGATGAGTCAACAAACATAAATTGTTTAGATATGATGAGTCAACAAACATAAATTGTTTAGATATGATGAGTTAACAAACATAAATTGTTTAGATATGATGAGTCAGCATTGAGCCAGTAATGTATAAGCCCAAAACTTCAACTATAAATAGAGACCTAGCCTAACCAAACCAATTCACTCTCCTCTACTACTCTCTCTCTCTCTTCTCACTCCAAAAATTTTATTTTAATTATTTTCAAACTTTATATTTTTTTGATTATCAACCGATTCTCTGCCCCAAATTACTCTTTTCTTCTAGAAGTTAGCGAAAATGGAGACTAGGTAATCCCAATCTCTAGGTGGTTGTAGATTTGTTGTGTATGAAATTTTATTGGGTGTGTCTTAATCTTTAGGTAGTTATATGTTCGATATATGTAATCCTAATCCCTGGAGAGTCATAGATTATATTGATATGAATTTTGGTATATGTAATCCTATTCGTAGGTTATTTCTTTTATATAAAACTTGGATGTAATCCTAATCCCTAGGTGTTTAGGTTATCTCTATTATATGAAATTTGGGCATAATCCTTATATGTAATCCGTAGATGTTCTTAATAGTTTGGTATGAACATTTCTATATATATAGGTATTTGTTTTTTTTTTAAATTTAAATTACTACATATAATAATTAGAATATTTTTGGAAAATTTTTTTTATTTCAGAAATTATGATTATGTGCAATATATGATATAAACTTATATTTTAGAAATTATGATTATGATTATGTGCAATATATGATATAAAATGTTATTATTTTAGAAATTATAATTATGTGCAACGTATGGTATAAGATATTTTTTTTTTTTTTTGGTACATTGCCAGGAGGTATCCCCATTCAACCTTCTCCGGGCACCATGCCTTCGGGGTACGGCCCGTTTGGGCTAGCCCCTCATTGTAACAGTGGGTGCACTAAGCTTCGCAACCGGAGAAAGGACGAGACTAATTCCTCAACCGAAGATTTTTTGGCTTATTTTTAAAATTTTAAATTTTGGATCAATTTGTAATTAGTCTATAAAATGATGCTTATAACTTTTATTGTAGGAATTGAATTTTATTATTTTATAAATAAAAATTAAAAAATAGGGTTTCTTTTTTATTGATCACAATTTTTTTGTGAAGTTTAGTCACATTTTTTCTATACACTTCGGCATCACTACGTTATGATGAACAAAAAGAAACTATATAAAAAGTAACTAATATTGGAAAAATGTAATTTTACTAACCATCAACATACTTTATCAATAAATTGTAAACATAAAAATATAAACAAATAATACTGGCCAACTAAGTTTGAAAAATACGATCAAATGTAACAGTCAAAAGAGACAATCACCTTTATTAAATAATATAGATTATCATTTAGAATAACTGAAATAAGAGCATGTTTAGCAACATTATTTTTGGGAAAAATAATTAAAGTTTATTTTATTTTATTTTATTTTATAAGATTTGATTAAATTTTTTTAATACAAATAATTTAATCTGAACACAAATTCAACATCAACATCACCTTTATCACAAATTAATTGGGGTCGGTAGTAGATGAATCCACATGAAAGATACAAAACAGTTGAAAAAATAAAATAAAATAAAATAAAATAAAATATATATGTATATAGATATGTATATATAAATAAAATAAAAGTAAAAAAGAAAGGGACAAGAAGAAGTGGGGGAGATGAAGGGAAAAAGACTAAAAAATGGCCATCTGGAACATAGGAATAACAACGGGTCTAACCCTCCACCATATTTATAGCTTTTCTCCATTCCGTTCTAAAACAAATCGTCTGCCAATCTATATCTCACTCCATTAAATCTTGTTTTACTACCTTCCCCCAAGTAAGTTTCGGCCTACTTCTGCCTCTTTTTGTGTTGAGCTCTTGGTAACAAACTTCTGTTCTTACAGGAGCATCCAGGGGCCTTCTCATCACGTGCCCAAACCACCTCAATCTATATTCTCTCATCTTCTCGTCTACTGGTACTACTCCGACCTTTCGTCGAATATCTTTAATCTGAACACAAATTAAAATACAAAAAAAATTTATTTATTAAAAGATCATATTATTTTTTTAAACGGAATAAGAAAGTAAATGGATGAAAGTCAAACTTAGATAAGTTAAGTCAAACTAATGAGCCAAGTACATGAAAGTTAACAAGAACAACGTAATTGGTCCCAAACACCCAATCTAACATTAGACTCTCCTTTACCAAACCGTTCTACTTTCCGAATCCCCTGCCCCAATATTCGTCATGCCTCTCCTCTCTATGTCAAACCCAATTATAATCATATTAATTCAGATATAACCGTTTTTTCTTTGGGTAAAAAATAAAAAAGTAAAAATTAAAAAAATCAGAATCTTTTCATTCTTTTATTATTTTCTAAAAGGGCACAATATTTAATTGTTAATTTGGTTTGATACACACCAAATGCCATTCCATATTGCAGATTCTCACTAGATTTTGCATTTTGCTGTATGTAATAGCGGTTGACCTCCTCACACCATCCAACCACTGTTTGTGTTCCTTTGTGTTTGTTTTTTTTCTCTCAAACAAGACAACAAACAAAAGGGTAACTCGAATGCAATTTTGATCAAATGAAGGGTCCCTTGGATCTTGTTTGAGGTCACTGTTGCATCTCTCACCATTGCTCCGAGGCCACGTTGCTTTGGTGAGTCTCGAAATCGTGTTTTTTTTTTGTCCTTCTTTGTTCTCTTCGTTCTTCTTCCATGTTCATGCTGGTTCTCCGGATCTGCAAAAAAATTTCTTCCCGTTGATTTTATGTTTACAATTTTGAATTTTGCTTCCAAAGTTTGATGCTTTTTGCATTATTATGGAACCCCGTCATGCATTTGTAGGGGATTTGAATCCTATGTGGTATTGTTTGGATCCGTTTCGAGCAGTGTCGTGGGAAATAGGGAAGTGTGTTTGTTTTCTTTGTTATGCTGAAGATTTAATGCGTGTGTATATGGGTTTTTGTTTAGCTTTTTTAGAATGTAAACGAGGAATACGCGTTGCCTTTGAAGACTAATGTGGTAAGGGTGGTTTTATGCAGGTAGTGGGGAGGTGATTGATGGAGTCCAGTGATCTTGAGAACGTGTCAGTTAGAGAGGTCCATGCAAATGGAAGCCGCATGATTGCATCAGAAGTTGAGGCTAAGCTCGATGAAGGAAATATTCAAGAGGCAGAATCTGCTTTGCGAGAAGGGTTGTCACTCAATTTTGAGGTCAGTTTGTTAATGCTCCCAGCCCCCTTCTCAGGCATCACATAGTTTGTTAGTTTGTGCCTGCCATTTTTTTATGTTGCAACCATTCCCTCTTCTTCTTTTTCCCCCCTTTTATGACATTAATAGGCAGATGTTTACGGATTGAATATTTCATATTTGCAAATAATACTAAGCAAAGATCAAGGACCAAATTGCTATTTAGATTTAATGGAGGAAGCTAGGCTCAAACTCCCCTTTGTTGCTGAATGACTGCAACCGTCGTTACTTAACTTCTGAAACTTCTTTTTTCTCTATTTCTTGGGGTGCTTTTTTTGAATTTGGCATGTGATTATTACTCTTCATGATTGCTAACTATTTAAACTGCATTATGTTGTTTTGACATATATCCCCATTTGGAATAACCTATCAAGACAAGTAGGTTCAAGGTCATCAATTATGTTAATAATGAATTCATAAAAATTTCAAGGACATAATTGTTTTCCTGGTTTTATAGGATGTAATTGAATCTTTAATTTTAGATCAAATTTGAAGGTCTTTGGTGTCTATCATTATCTCTTTTTCATTGATTTCGTTTGCGGCATAGAAGACTCTGGTCCTCCTAACTCCAAACTACTGAGAATATATTAATACATGTCATTCATAACGCCTTTCCTTTGAGTTGTCATTGTTTTCCCCCTTGAGCTATGTTTGGACTCTGAAATCTATGATTATATTTTGGACAAACAAAAAGTTTTGGGTAGTTACTAGAAATCTGTTGTTTGACGTGTACATGGTCTGCATAGGGTATGGCAGAGTAAGCAATGACAAAAATTATAAGGTTTTAACTATATATTTTTTTAATGCCCCCCTTATCTAGGTAACCGTAACTATTTTGTCATTTTTAACACCTTAAACAACTAGGGAGTAAATTTCTTCAAATATGAGTCAAACCTTAGAATACTTCCATACCACAGAATAAAATTTTCATATCTGCGAGAGCATGAATTTTTATTTCATGATCTGATCAGTGCTCACATTGCACTTGTATAAGCATTAAATATATCATGGATTATAATTTATGTACATGAGCATAACTTAATTGGATTTGAAACCAGATAAATGTGCCAGACAAGAAATAAACCTTAATAATTGGTACGATATGTAAATTTGACGCAAACTACCTCTTAAATGTTTGGTATATTTTGCATCCCTTGTTTTTTGCACTGAATTAAAGCAACATTTTTGGGAATTAATTAAGGGAAATAGAAGTATGATATTGTAGGAAAGTTGTTAGGTTATGTTATAGAAATAGAGATGGTGGGACTCACTTTTTTTGTTTTTGTTTTTGAAAACAAGTGTGGGTCCCACATTCTCTATCTCTATCTCTATAATGTAACCTAACAACTTTCCTACAACATTATACTTCTTTTTCCCATAAATTAATCAGATATTTGAGTTTTGCCCCATGGTTGCTTTTAAAACTTTAACAGGAAGCAAGAGCTCTTCTTGGAAAGTTGGAGTATCAGAGAGGTAATGTAGAAGGTGCTCTTCGTGTGTTTGATGGGATTGATCTCCAAGCTGCCATACAGCGATTGCAACCTTCCTTTTCTGAAAAACCACCTGTCAAGAAAGGTCGCACTCGTACTGACTCACCTTCCTCAGTCTCTCAGCATGCTGCTAGTTTGGTGCTTGATGCCATCTACTTAAAAGCCAAGTCTCTACAAAAGCTGGGGAAATTAACAGGTATTGAATATATGGTCTTGACTGTTGAAAGTTGTTCTCCACATGTTGTATAGTTTCTTAATTTTTTTCTTCTGAATGGGAATGATTCCTCCTATACTTTTGACATTCTATTTATTACAAAATCAACTTGGCAGAAAGAAAAATTGCAGAAAATAAAAGAGAGTGACACCAAGAATTTACTTGGTTCAGAAACTTTGTTGTTAGCAAGTTTCCTACATCCAATGGCACTGGGATAAAGTCCCAGTGTTCTTGCACTATTAGATCAAAATAAAGTGTACAATCCGGGCACTAAAAGCACCCCAAACAAACACCAAGAAAACACGTACAGCCAAGCAGTAACAGCCAAGCAATAACAGTCCAAAAGAAAACCCTAAGTTCAAGTATTACAAGATTAACAGATATTATAAATCAGAAGCTACATGCAGCCAACTCAACACGAAAATACCAGAGATGACTCCACCAAGCTCCAAGAACACAGAACCTTCAAGCTTGCCTCCAACTCCTCAAAGTCACGAACCAAGATCTCCTTCAATCTTCAAGATTCTGCACGATCTCAAGCCTGCAACTCAAAGGATGAACAAAAACACATATAGAACAGAGTAATAACAAAGAGAATCGAAGAGATTTCGGGGACCAGGATCTAGGTTTCGAGGGAAACCCCTGATCCCCAATTCTTGGGTTTTCATAGAATAGAGAGAGAAAAATGTAAGAGAGATAGAGTGCAACAATCAGAATGAAAGAATATTAAAAGGAATGTGTTAGAACCACATATAATATAATGCACAGTATCTACCTTTTACCAAAACGATTACCCAATTACATAAAACGCACAGTTAATAAAACACAGCTTTTTTCTTGAAATACACTTACATCACTATTTTTGAATCTGATTGAACTAATTGAAATGCTTGTTTAATGGATTCTGCAGAAGCTGCTAATGATTGTAAACGTGTTCTTGATGCTGTTGAGAAGATATTTTATCAGGGTATTCCTGACATTCAAGTGGATAATAAATTGCAAGAGATAGTCAGCCATGCAGTAGAACTCCTTCCAGAGCTTTTGAAACAAGCTGGTTGCTATGATGAGGCAATCTGTGCTTATAGGCGTGCTCTTCTTAGTCAATGGAACCTTGATAATGATTGCTGTGCAAGAATTCAGAAATCATTTGTTGGTTTTTTGCTGTATAGTGGGGTAGAGGCTAGTCCACCTAGTTTAGCAGTTCAGATTGAAGGGTCTTATGTGCCTAAAAATAATATCGAAGAGGCAATTCTGCTTTTAATGATTCTTATGAGAAAATTTTGCCTTGGTAAGACGAAATGGGATCCTTCAGTCATGGAACACCTGACTTTTGCACTTTCTATGTGTAACCAAACTTCTATTTTAGCAAAACAACTTGAGGACTTGATGCCTGGAGTATACCATCGTATTGATCGTTGGAATTCTTTAGCTTTATGTCATAGTGGAGCTGGACAAAATGACAATGCTTTGAATCTGCTTAGGAAATCTTTGCACAAACACGAACAACCAAATAACCTTACATCACTATTGTTAGCTGCTAAGATCTGCAGTGAGGATCCCCATCTTGCTGCTGAGGGAGTGGGCCATGCAGAGAGGGCAATCAGTAATGCTCAGGGTTCTAACGAGCATTTGAAAGGTGTTGCGCTTCGGATGTTGGGACTTTGTCTGGGAAAGCAAGCTAAGGTTGCTTCCTCTGACTTCGAGAGGTCCCATCTTCAGTCCAAAGCTCTGGAGTCATTGGAGGAGGCAACTAAACTGGAGCCGAACAATTCTGATCTGATTTTTGAGTTGGCTGTTCAATATGCAAAGCACCGAAATTTGACTGCTGCTTTGCGCTCTGCGAAGCTTTTCTTTAATGAAACTGGTGGCTCTATATTGAAATCTTGGAGATTGCTTGCCCTGATTTTGTCTGCACAACAAAGATTTTTAGAAGCTGAAGTGGTAACAGATGCTGCTTTAGATCAGACTGCAAGATGGGAACAAGGACCACTGCTTAGGCTGAAAGCAAAGCTGAAGATCTTCCAATCACGACCCATAGATGCCATTGAAACTTATCGGTACCTACTTGCGTTGGTTCAAGCCCAGAAGAAATCCTCTGGTTCTCTCCGAATTAGTTCAAAGGTAAGTTCTGCCATCTACTTATCTTCTTTTAGGGATTCTCTTATTTAATATTAGCAAGACATGTCTGTTTGATGTGAGATTGGTAGATTATAATATTTATTTAATTAAATTACTTCAGCATGTCTGAACGATTTTTTCTTCAGACTAGTAATAGCTGAAAATATGTAATGTGGGAACCGGATTTCCTCTAAATCTGCTGTCAATTGAATGCTCTTAATGAGATTCCAATTATGCTAAATTCTTCCCCCCGTGTTATATGGAAAGAAGTTGATATTCCAACGTACAGTTCTGTACCATTATATAGTTGTCTTTTAGAAGAAACCAAAAATCACCGCAATGTTAATTACCTAACAAAAATCACAGAAACAGTCATTTCTTAATGTTGCAAAAAGGTAACCTGTGAAAAATTTGAGTTTGTTCTATAGAGATGGCCCTTTTATCTATAATCCTGTAAAATGAGTACTTCAAAGATGTGTCCATGAATCAGTATAAGTTCCAGGATTTTTTTTACATTTTTGCTTTTATGCTGTTATGCTCTCATATTTTTCTTTTTTACTGTTATCGTTTACACTGAAGTTTAAGCACTTCCTCATTCTTTTGGTTTTGCTGAAAGAAAGATGTTGTTTGATGGGGTAAAAAAAAGAAAAAGGAATGCCCCCTGTGATGTCGTTTGCTTCATGGGACTCATCATTTACAAATTGCTGATTCCATAATAAATCTTTCATTTTGTCAACTCTTTCAGGTTGAGGTTGATAAAGTAAATGAAGCTGATATTTGGCATGGTCTGGCAAATTTATACGCTAGCCTTTCTCATTGGAAGGATGCTGAAATCTGTTTGCAAAAGGCCAGGGAATTGAAGGAGTACTCCGCGGAAATTATGCACACTGAAGGCAAGTCCAAAACTTGTGTGCTGTTTGAAGTTTTCTATTTTAGCATGTTGACCTTATCCTGTAGAAAAACAGAGCATAGGTTTTCTTTGTATATTATTATTTCCATGAAGGTGGTTACAATTTAAGGGCATCTACCATACACAGATTTGGCCTAGCAAATCCCATAATATCAAGAAATAAAAGCTATAATTATCTAAACATGGAAGAATAATATTTTAGGGTTGACTAGCTTATGGGCCTAATCAACCTAAACTAGGAAGTAGGAAACAAATAACAGGAACCGAAAAAAAAAAACAATATCTAAATGGATTACGTGGAGAATCACATGTGACTAACAACATATAGGGGCCCTTTTTTATCTAATTGAGACTGAAGTAGGAGTCCTTATGACTGGTCATAGGCCTAAGGCTGGATCCACCTGTAAAAAATTACTCCCCATTAAGCCCCGATTAACAAAGGTAAGGGTGAGGTCAATCCTTGTATGTAGCTTACACTTATATATTTGCAAAAAAGTTGTTTCCCAGATTCAAATCCGTGATCTTTCAGTCACAAGGAGCAATTTCACCATTGCTCGAGGCCTGCCCTCTTTATAGGATCCACATGTAATGATCTTAAAAATTTTAAGAATGTAAAGTGACACCCTTTGAGGATGCGAAGGTAGAGCATATAAAAGAGCTAAGAATTATGTGCTTGTTTGATATTAATATTTGAGGGGACCTACTCTATGATAAACATTTTATATTTTCCTGTATGCTTCTGCCAGGTGTTTTGTTTGAGGGACGTGGGCAAATTCAAGAAGCTCTTGATGCTACTCTTAATGCTGTCCTACTTGAACCAAACTATGTTCCAAGCAAGATTTTGACGGGTGCTTTGCTTCAGAAAATGGATTCAAAGGTTTCGCCTGCTGCAAGAAGCTTACTGTCTGATGCACTTAGAATAGAACCCACTAACCGCAATGCTTGGTTTTGCTTGGGGTTGGTTCACAAGCATGATGGCCGAATAAGTGATGCTGCTGACTGCTTTCAAGCAGCTTCCATGCTTGAAGAATCTGATCCCATCGAAAGTTTCAGCTCTATACTTTGACTGGATTTCATTCCATAACATTTAACTCTGCAGCCTGCTGTGAGATTTATATCGTTATGTTTTCAGTTGATACATCTTCTGGGTTTAATGGGACACATACTAGAAACAGTTTTAGAAATGTATTTCCTTTTTATTTTATTTTTTTAATTCTTGTCATCACAAACTAGGCTTAAAGAAAAGAAATTAAAAACATTTAGGAAATAAGATGAGACAGGGACTGATGTTAATCTGGTTGTAGGATGGATGAGTTGTAAAGAACTTAGACTGGCGGAGATTTTAATGTTTGTTCAATTGCTGCTCAGCCTTGTAAATGTAAGTCGCTTAATGGAGCAGTATCATTGAGAGTTGAGATTCTGTTTTCTTCTTTTATGTGCTTTATAGCTTTTTGGCTAGATCTTCAAGGCACAAAGGAAAAATATGTTTGGAGTCACTTGAATTCAAATGCAGCCGCTTGTGCTGTTATGTACATTTCTGTAATTCTCTTGATATTGGATGTTGTTAATTGTTACATTGTGTATTTATAGAAGCAAGCCTAAAAAATTTTCCACCTTGAAATGGACATTTATACCCATTTTTATGATGAGCACGACTTAGTTCATTATACCCATTTTAATGAATTCAAAGCTTTGTGATTGATTAGATATTACCGAGCTCTTTCTTGAACAACTTCTCCAAAATGCTGATAACTAATAGAGCTATCTTTTTTTTTGAAAAAAAATGGAATGTCACCTGTCTTATACGATATTTTGGTCTCACCTTTATTACACAGCAGAGGACATGTGACTGTCTACTAGTGTGTGAGACAGAGTTAGGTTATGAAAACTGTCATTATAGACGTGTATTCCATCGTTTACCTGCATATTGTGATTACCGGTGTGTTGAACAACTATTTTTTTTTTTGGAAAGATGGGAAAAAGAAAAAAGAAGAAAAGTACAGAGGCTAACTTCAAAAGTCCTATAAGTATCTGCTGAAAAGGAAAGTGGCATCTCAACAGGAGAAGTTTTCAAGATGATAAAATTGTATAAATACAGAAGAAAGTGTCACTAAACAGTCAATAGATTATCCAAGTCTACTAACCCAACAAAGGGATTCCAAATCAGGCACTATTACAGATTATAATAACAAAATTTTGTTCTACTATGCATCTGCCAACCTACAGGTTTTCTTCTTCTTGGGCATCATCTGAACTTTGGAGATGGCTTAACTTAACTCTCGCCTTTTTTGGTTGTGATGAGTCTTCTCTTGCCTCATCTTCATTACCCTTCCTCTTCTCCCTCTCACCATTTTCTTCATCAACAGAAGCTGCAGGAGGTTCAGCACTCAAATTACCTTCCGATACCAATGTGGATGAATTTGGATCAGATTCTTCAGCTTTATCTTTGTTTCCAGATCCTCCATTCTTAGCTGATCTTTCAAATTCCTCGAGAAAGGAGCGGACTTCTTCATTGGTAGCAAGATCCAAAGGGGTCTTTCCTGCCCTTGTCTTGACACTAAGACTTGCCCCTTTCTTGGCTAAATACTTAACAAGTTCCAGATGGGAACCTTGAGCAGCATAGTGCAATGAAGTCATGCCTTTGCGGGTAGAGGCTTTGACAGAGGCCCCAGCTGAAAGCAGAGCCCGAATGACTTCCAAATGTCCCTTCTGCGCGGCAAAGTGTATCGCGGCCATGTCATCCATAGCAGATGCACCAACATCAGCTTTGTGCTTGCAGAGATAACTCACTACCTCTGCTTGCCCAGAAAATGCTGCTAAATGTAGTCTATGGTTCAAAGTTGCTTGTCAAAGAAACAAGGTGGCAATGCTAGAAATTCCCAAGAAAAAACTAGTAACTTCACCCAAAATAAAATTTTCTTCCTCATTTCCAATTCTGCCTAGAATACAATCATGCAATCTGAAGAAAAAAATATTCAACAATCCATATTCAAAGGGATGGACATATGATTTTAACAGGACACTTTCAGATAAAACATGAAGCGTCGCTCTTTCCATTCAAGAAAATATCTATTCTAAGGAACATGTAAGACTCCCCTAATAAATAAGCAAATAAATAGCATTCTAGTATGATCCTCTCATCTAATTCTTTAATGCTCTCAGATAATCATGTATAAAATTCATTGTTCAACCTAGATAGGTAAAATATGCAATTTGCGAAGAAAAGGAACCAGGCAATGAATCATCACGAAAAGAACCAACTAAATGTCAATGCTACATAATAAAGACTAATTTCCATTGAAGCTATCGAATAAGAGCATCTATAACAAACGCAGAGAAAGAATCTTAGGGTTCCCATACATAGCGTTAACAATTAATATTCATGAAAGAGAAAAGGAGGATACGGTGTTCTGGAATGCTTATCTCTGGAATTAACAGCCAAAGGATTTGAACTCAAAATTAACTGAACAGCGATGAGATCACCGGACCTTGCCGCCGCATGAAGGTCGTCGCCGGCGGTCGTCGATCTGTGCGGATTACCCTTACCCATCTTTCTCCACTCTTCCGTTTCTTCTCTTCCTTCTTTGTTCGCGGTTTTGCACTGCAAAACCTCAAAAATCAAAATAATCTTTCTTTTCTTCCTCCTAAATTTTTATTTATTTTCCTTTCTTTCTTTTTACTGAGGTGATTATTATTATTATTATAACATGTAATCTTTTGATGAAAAGACTGTTTAGGATGTCCTATCCTTCTTTAGCTTTATCTTAAGGGGTGGCTTCCCCCGTGTATTAAAGTTTAATGTTTTACATTTTTTTTTTTTGGAATATTACTCTCATATGATATGAGAATTTTTTTTTTATGCACTCACAAATCAAAGGTGAGGTCTACTCTCTATTTTTTTTCCCTCTATTCATTATTACGAACATATATGTTCTTATGCATTATTACGAACATATATGTTCTTATGCATTATTACGAACATATATATGTTATTTGGAGGTCATATCTAGTATTCAGAGTTTGCCTCGATTTAGTACCGCTCTCGCGGCCCGCACCGAAACAGTGCTTTACCGCTAGATGTCCAGTCAACTCCTACGCCTCAACGTATTTCGGGGAGAACCAGCTAGCTCTGGGTTCGAGTGGCATTTCACCCCTAACCACAACTCATCCGCTGATTCTTCAACATCAGTCGGTTCGGACCTCCACTTAGTTTCACCCAAGCTTCATCCTGGTCATGGATAGATCACCCAGGTTCGGGTCCATAAGCAGTGACAATTGCCCTATGAAGGCTCGCTTTCGCTACGGCTCCTTTTATCAAAGCATGTTTCATGAAAAGCCTGCAATTGGATGTCCCTTTGACATATTTCATTCATCTTTGTGAATGATGTTATTTAAATTTTTACTTCCCAGCATTAACAAATAATTCTCCGAAAAAATTTTCGCGTGTAGATATTGAAAAATTATGTGGAATAAAAAAATCATCTGCTTCGGACTTCCAAGCCAAAAAAATTACATAGGTCTTCTTTGAATTTTTGAAGGACCACGATTTCAATTAATTGAGTTTATTTTGAATTTTTTTTTTGTAGTCGACTTTTTTTTAATGGATTAAAATGGGGGATATGATATCGTAACAACCAATCAGTGTTACTACCAATATTACTGCCAATCAATTTCATCGTTAGATCATTTATGGTGATCCAACGGTTATACTTATTTCCATGTTTTTATAGTTATGATTCTCCATATTTAATATGAAAGTATTATATATGAGAAATCATAAACATGCAAAGGTGGAAATAAATATAAAATATTAAATATGGAGAATTATAACCATACAAAGATAGAAATAAATATAAAGTATTAAATATGAGGAATCATAACCACACAAAGATGAAAATAAATATAACCGTTGGATCAACATAATCGATCTAACGGTGAAATTGATTGGTAGTAACACTAATTGATTGTTACAATATATTTTCCCTTAAAATGGACCCTGTGTTTTTTCGTGAGGACGAAAAAAGGTATTTACTATTTTTAAAAGGAAGATTGTGTTTGACGTTGGTTCCAAAATAACTCGGAGGCTTCTAGGTTTAAATGTTCTTATAATATCTTTGTTGCAAATTCGAATTGTGTTTGTGAGAGATAAAATATGCCAAATGAGGTGTCATTGCGTATATCTCGAAAAGTTATGTGGAATAAAAAAAATTCGGATTCGGATACCCGAGTCAAAAGTTATGGCCTTTAGAAGTTTTACGGTTAAAATATGAATTTTTTGTGACACGTGTCAATACTATATGAGTAATGCCTAATTTAGACGTGACTGCCTCATAGGAGACGCTTAACTTAGGCGTGGCAGGTGACACCCAATTCGGGCAAGACACATTGCAATACACGCGTAAATAATTCCAAAACAATAAGAAATTCATAATTTTTTATTAAAATGCAATTAGTTAATTATTTTGCCCATTATTTTATAATTGGGATTTGTTTCTCTCATATGAGAGGAATAAATAAATTCTTTCTATAGATATTATAAAAAAAATGTATCATTCCTTTTTTGTTTTTTGTTTTTTTTAAAAATAAATGGATCTCACTCTTATAATATTTATGACATGAGATTAGAATTTTTGTGTAACATCGTATTTTTTCCCTTTCATAATTTAGTATAAAAGATTTGATCAATTTTAATAGGATAAGGATGTATTATGGGTTTGTGATGTTTATACAAAATTTCACGGTAATAGTGATTTACTTATATTAAATATAAAGTGACGTAACAGAAGAAGAGTTTTAATTTCCTTCTTAAAAGAGAAAGAAAAATAGAAAATAAAATAATAGAATAATAATAAATGAATAAATATAAAATTGAGATGTCAAATCAAAACTAAGTTGCACAGTATAGAGCAGAGAGTAATCAAAGAGGCTACAAGGCTACAAGGCACAGTATTGAATGGTTTTTTTAATTTAAAATTTAAATTTTCAATGTTTGTATCTTTCTTAAAATGACATAATTTTCTGTCATTTAAAATGACAAACACTTTTTCCTTAAGGTAGTGTTTGGTTGAAGGTTTATTTTGGGATTGATGAGAAAGTGTAACTGAATATTGAAAAATACCACGTTTGGTTCAGGTTTTTTCAAAAAAATACCAGGCAAATAGGATAGATGAGAAGATGACTTTTGTATTGATTTTTGAATGAAATTCTCTGTTACAGAATACCACTTGAGATGTGGTATTTTGAGATAACTGGAGAAGTGAAAAAACAGGTGCAAAGTTTCTCCTCAAAATAGATTTTGTATATTTAAATATAAAGTGATAGAACAGAATAATTTTAATTTCTTTCTTAAAAGAGAGAGAGAAATATAGAAAATAAAATAATAGAATAATAATAAATGAATAAACATAAAGTTGAGATGTCAAATCAAAACTAAGTTGCAGAGTATAGAGCAGAGAGTAATCAAAGAGGCTACAAGGCATGTTATCAAAAAAAAAAAAAAAAAAAAAGCTACAAGGCTACGGATAGTATTAAAGGGCACCTGGTTTGTATTTATTTACACCGCCCGCTCTTTGTCCCAAAGCATATAAAAAAATACATTAAAAATATTCATATCTTTCCCTGATCTGCTTCGAGGGAAAAACTCCCAGCAGTTTGAGAGATGCTTCCTTCATGTTTGCTTCTGCAGAGGCTGAGCGGTATTTGTGTTGTTAGTCATTGGATTGCACACGCCACTGGAGTTCCACATCGGCTAATACTACGACAATACAGTGTTTATAAACAGGTGCTCAACCATAGGGTTTGTCCCTTCGGGGACATCCGATAAAATTGGAACGATACAGAGAAGATTAGCATGGCCCCTGCGCAAGGATGACACGCACAAATCGAGAAATGGTCCAAATTTTTTTTATGTTTCATTCCATTCTTCATGTTTCCTCTTTCCTTTTCTGCATCATTCTCGTCGCGAGGGGTATTCTTCAACAGGTGTGGCTTCTGGGGAAGTCTCCTTTTCATTGCAAAGATAATAAGTTGTCATAACTCGATCACATCTTTGGAATGAGGACAGATATGTTTTAAAGTTTTATATTTTAGGAAAGCATGTAATTACAATAGTTTGTCGCCTTGATTCGGTTTGTAGGAAAGGATGCTAACTTTTTAGGGTTTAACTATATAATAATAATAATAAAAGTAATGGTAGCACTCTTGGATGTTTGAGGTTTCGTGCTTATGTCTGTAAAGATTCATTATTTGTCATGCTGCATCATTGATGTACGCATTTTTTCACTTAAGAACCACAATATTTGAAGGAGTTTTCACAATGTGTACATTACTCAAGGGATGGTACAGTATTGGATGGTGTGGCCTTTTCCTTTCTCGTTTACAAGTAGATTGTATATACCTTTTAACTGATTTAATGATATTTGTCTCCATTTTTTAATCTAAATATTGATAATTGGTTGTTTACGAATGCTTGGTATTATGAATTTTGATTTGGTCATTTAGTTTCTTTATTACAATGTTGACATCGTATTGTAATCTGCTGCCCCAAATGGCTCACCCAAGTCATTTAGTTTCCTCTACATTACTATAAAATCTGCTTTTACATTTTGCTGTGATTTTACAACTTGGGACGGTCTTGTGTTGCAGCTACCAGCTCTTACTTATTTGTCCTGGTATAAAATTAGTAATTTTCCCCCTACGCCCTTCATTCAAGATCAAATAGTGCACCTATTGCAGGTATTGCTACTTTTATAACTGATATGCTTTCATTTCAATCGAGTGTTTGTCTTCTAGATATCTGCTAACATGCTCCTTTTGGCTTGCCATATAGTCAAATATACCTGCTGCTTAAGTGCCAATATGGAATGGACTTAACACCAGGAGCTAATGCTGTTAATCAATAACATTAAATGTTTCTTTCAACATTGTCTTATCTTAATATCTTACAAGCTTCATTTGAATCTTGTAGGCTTGCTAATCAAGCATTGTAATTTGTCATTTCACTCTATACTTGAACACCCAGAGCCGTGACATGTAATTATAGACCCATAGAAATTTCCAGCATTCAGATAGGATGTTTTACTTTCTAGAAAGTTAAATTATGCACAATATTTTACAATTTTTTTGCATTTTATAAAATATTATAGTTCATAAAGCATTAGTGATTTAAATATTTTTATGTCAAATTCATTCTTGAGTAGTTGAGGTCTGCTATATTGAGGAAGTCAATAAATATTATTTAATGTTGTTCAAGAGCGTAGTACGGCCTTGGCTTGAGCTCAAGATGCTGGATCTTAATGAGATGATTACTGCACAGCTTAAAAAGAAAGATGCTTCATTCTGATGTCAATAAGGGCATTCTTGTACCAATGGTGTGTCCCTAATTGATACTTTCTATCTAGCCTACTTATGTGCACACTCTAATGTGCCACTATGAGCAAATGTTCTTTTTTGTGTAATTTTTCAAAATCTAGATTCACTGGACAAAATCTCTATGCTTTTTTTTTTTTTGAGATAAATTAGCTGCAAATATGTTGCCAAAGCTGGTTAGTGATTACAAGGAAAGGATTTTAGTTGAAATGTTCTCTGCCCTCTTTGAGAGCAATGATTTGGCCAATAACTAGTATTTCTTTTTGTTAGGATGTCAGCTTTCCAAAGAGAATTTTTTTTTTTTTTTGGATACAATCCAAAGAGAATATTTGTATTGAAGCACTGCATTATATATAGCTGAAATTCACACTGTCACAAGCTTGTTTTATGTAGCAGACTGCATTCTTGAGCAATAACTCTTTGTGGATATATATATATATTATTTTTGTTGTTATGGGTGGGGGGGAGGTGTTTCCAGAATTAGGGATGGATGTTTTGTATTTGTGAATGATAATGAGATAGTAAACTAGAAAAATGAGAAACTAAAAGTACAGGGACTGTCTTGAGCTACATTGTTTAATTTGATTAGTGATGGAGAAAATTTATAAGGATTTTGGGGATGGGATTTTGTTAATGCAGAAGTTAAAGAATGAAAAGATACTAAAGGCCAGTTCTGCACGCTCTGATGAGACAATAATATGACAAACATGTAATTATCCGTTTGAATTGATTTATCTTAATTTAACTTATTCATTGTAATTATCCGCAGTATGCAAATGTTTCTTTTTTGGAATAATATACATTGTATTCCCCTTAGAATACTTAAAACTACATTTTTTTTTTTATAACATTAAAAAAAAAAAAAAACTACATGTTTTGTTACAGGGAATAACTTATTTGACTAGTTAACTCCTGGGTTCTCTGGTGACCGTGCTGGGTTCCGTCCCGGCGCTGTTGTCATTAAATTTGATGGGAAATCTTGGAAATATTAAGATATTTTATATATTATCATTCAATTTATATTCTAACTTTGTTATAGATGTGAGATGATTTGGTAGGCAAAACAATTAGACTAAAATTTGAATTGGTGGGTCCATCTCTCTTGGCAGCTAATGCTGGGATTTCCCTATATATTCCCCGTTTAGCTAGTAAGGCAGAGAACCAGTCCAAAAGTGGTTCTGGTTTTTGAGAACTGAGGCGAAAAACTAGTTCTGAACTGGTTGGAAGGTAGTTTATAACTGGTTCTGAATCTAATTTGGTTGTAATCTTGTTTTGAACCTAAATTAGTTTTGAACCGCCGAACCTGAATGGTTCTAAACCAATTCTAAATCAGTTTACCAAAATCAAACTAGTTTGGAAAAATAAGCTGGTTAACATGTTTGGTTTAGTCAATTTTGTGTACTGAGTAAAATGTAATGACACTAATGACATACTTGATCTAAGTCTCTCAACTTTTGTATTCTAAAAAACTATATAATTTATTTTCATAATACACATAGACAATTATTATTTGTTGCTGGATTATTTTTCTTTCTTTTTTCCTTGAAATATTTTCTTACTTAAGTTGTTACAGATATTTTGATGTCTATTGCTGTTTTGCTGGATCTATTATTGCCTGTTTGTGCAAGATTGATTTGGTAGGGTTAATGAAATTTGTAAGTTGGTTTTTATAGAATTGCACTTAATCAAACCGTCAAATAAGTTTAACTATTTAATCACTTGCTGAGCTGAGGTGATAAAAGATAATTAATTAATAATTTATCAAACACATAATTTAATTTTAAAACAGGTTTTTAAGAAATCTGTAGTTCTTGCTTAAATTATGTGGTTAAATCTATTTGATAGTGGATTAAGTGGAATAGTTTCATATAGCTCATCTATACTCCTTGAATATAACTGACCTGCGGCGGCAAATTTACCTGCATTACAGCCACAATTGTCGACAGCCTGATTTACAGTAGTAACAGTGAACTGCATATTTCCTCATTCTTTTGTGTATCAGATATGTACAGGAGGATTATGAGCTAAACAAGACGAAGATGTTAAAATAATGAAAATTCAGTGTGATAAAAAAAAATTAATCCTCCAAATTCTCTCCCATGCTGATTACTGCCCTCCAGAATCCAGACTGCTACTTTGTCCCTTTCCTGAGCATCGAAATTTCTAATTCGAGAAGTGTTGATCAAGTTAGATTTGAAAGGGAAGACGTCTCTGCAGAAATCTATGACCCAGAAGGCCAAAACCAAATAAATCAAGTTTGCTCTCAGTGAGGATGTTGCTTTTTCTTTTCTTTTCTTTTTTACCACAGCTGCATTTTTATGATCTGTAAAAAATGTTTCGGGATTATTTACCCTTGCAATTTTAAGACTTTTTTTTTTTACTACAGAATTGCACTTGCTGGAATGTGACGAATACAAGAGATGTACTCAAAAAGAAAACAAAAAACAATTATGAAGATTTATCATTTAATCTGAACTTAAGTAAAATTACTGTGATGCACGCTAGGCCTATGAATATGTCAACACTACATGCATACAATCATTCAAGGAAACTGTAATTTGTTGAATGGATATAAAGCAACTGTGCATAGTCCCATAAACTATGAAAGACAGAGAGAATTGATACTTTGCTTCAAGCAATCAGTAGACATCTACCTACTGATGGTCAATTAACTCAATTTGTTGAGATTCCATAACGGTTTCGAAGAGAGTCAATGGCCTTCTCAGATGACTGCGAGAGCTCCGCGATAGAAGTTTTGCATGCTGAAATTTTTACTGAAAATTACTATCTGACAAATTAACGCAGCATATGTGTGCGCATAAACTCAAATTCAATATTAAGGGATATATCAAAACAAAGATGTTGAACAATGAGCAGGTAATAAACTACACCTAAAAAGAAGATTCTATTTTCCATTCTTTGAAGTAGTAGAAAATGAAGCAGTGTAGGTAAATCACGCGTAAGATACTAGTCATGAATCACAGTTAAAGCACTTGGACTTGATTCTGCTATACTATGCATACCACGAGTTGCGCTGGCCTGTGCATCTGCCATGAACTCTTCATAAGAAGCCTGAAAAAAAGCCGTTAGATTCTTATCATGTTTCCAAACGATAGTTTGAAGTGATAATGAAGGAGGCAACACCTTCATTGCTTCTCGGCTTTCCGTAATCCATCCAGAGACTTTTTTGTATTCCTTCTCTGCTTCATCCATTACTTGCTGGCATGCTTGAGTCTGCATCTAAATTTTTCATTAAGAGAAGCATCCAAGTGATTAATGATTAATATAACGATCTATCTCAATTAAAACATTTGTTACAGGTTTGCTAATGTTGATTTGTTCACCAAATATACCACAGAGAGACTAATCTCTAGATTTGATTTTCTACTTACGTTCTATCACTTTTCTCCTAAACTAGATCTGAATGTGCTAGCAAGACAAAAGCATCAAGAAGACTGAGGCAACAACGTGAATCTTCCATAACCTGTTGTAGCTCCCAATAAAATGTGAATAAAATCAAAGAATTCGAACGCAAGTTTGATATGTCCTAGTCATTGAACAGTTTTTAGTAGTTTCATAAAAAAAAATTCCATGTGTTCTCCGAGCAACCAAACGAAAAGTTCACAATCACAGAAATGCGATTATACAGCTTGTAAGAAAGTGAGCAAGAAAGCGTGAGAAGAAGAAACCTTGAAACGCTTGTGGAGACGCGAATGAGAAGCTTCGAGATCCTTGAGGATCTCAGAGTGAGAGCGATCGATCCGGCGCTTGAGATCGTCAACACCTGAAGAGGCGAGGTTCTTGAGGTCGGAGATGTTGTTCGGAGCCCTGTGACCGCGAGGTGGAGAAGTGCTGCTGGCCAGAGCAACGGTTACTCTCTTGACGCCCTTGGAGGTAGAAGCCGCTCTCGAGAAAATCGCCGATTTCGGAGACTCATCCGCCGGAGAAGCCACCGGCGACGGTGTTTTCAAAAGATCGGTCACCGTTAATTTGGTTTTCGTTCCCCTCTTCTTCATCTCCCTCTTCACGAATTTCAAATTGAGCTATTGGATGTGAGTTTGAGCGGTTAATTTAACTTAGCGGGTATTTATAATAAGGCGGTTTTTTTAAATCTGAATTTGCGAATTTCGAAAACGTTTGCTAGGTGGTGACCTCGAAAAGGCATTGAACGATTAAAATCAAAATAAAAAACATTTTTTACTTATAGTTAAGCTTGGCTTTTGGGATTTAACTTGACAAAAAGTCCCAAAAAACAAAAACTAAATAATGCAATTCTACCTAATTATCACGGAAAAATAAAATGTTTATGGAGCTCATAAAGACAACAGTCGCAAAACCAATCATTTACTTTGTTACTTCATAAGACCCGTCAAATATTCTTTTACTTATTTGATATACGGTACTTGATACAAAATAATCATAATACAGAAATCGTACACCAAGAAAAATCGTTCCATCTAAAAACAATTTGCACATGGATACTTTCATGACTCATTTCATATAATTTGGCCAATTAATGATGCCGAGAGAAAAAGAGTGTGTTAAGCGAGACATGAAAGATTTATTGATATTTATCGCTCATATTCGAAATGCTTAAGGTCAAATTCTTTACATGTAGAAACTTACAAACAAGAGTAAATATCTTTTTGTATCTTTGACAAAAAATACAGTTCTCAATTTAGTCTCTTACAAAAGAAAAGTACTCTCCTCGAGGTCTCGAAATTCAAAGTGGATCCATTTAGTTGAAATCGTGGTCCCTCACAAATTCAAAAAATTTCACATTAGGATTAAAATGGATCCATTTTAAATTTTTTAAGAACCTAGAAACTAATTTTTTTTTTTTGTAATAGACTAAAATAAAGATCGTATGTTTTTTTTTTTGGTTAAAAATCAAAAGGATATTTACTCTACAAACAATAAAGCGAAAGCAATGGTAATGTAACTTGATCGAAGACTCGTATTGCTTGGGTCAAACTTTTAAAAAAGTGTAGTTAGTGCGAGGAACTTATTTGGAAAATAAAGCTGCTCAATATATAAAAATAATGCCTCACCGAGTCACCGCCTGTATGATATCAAGAAGACAAGAACCCTCGTGGATCATGGCGTACAACAGCGTGTAAAGTTTGTTCTGAAACTGAATCGTATAGATTAAAAACTTGTGCAGAAATGTCGGGGAGCAATGACAAACCACTACCTTTCAAAACAAGCAAAAGCACACTCACTTTCACATGCACGTGGACAAGAAAAAAATTTAATATTTGTGAATGGGCAAGTTTTGTAGGCGATAAAATGGAAATTCTCCCCGGGAATCCAGTTCACTGTATTTATGCAATGAAAATGTATCCAGATTCAATGTAGACGTGAAGATAAGCCCGAGAAAAAGTGAAAGTGATATTATATTCAAAGTTAATTGTTTTTTATTGCATTGTTAGTTAGAAATTTAGAACAGTATAGTAATTGAAATATATAACTAATATGACTCTACTATTTAAGAGAGAAAATTTAGAAAAATAAGAAATAAGTTAGTATATATAAGCTATTCCTATAAACAAATATATAGCAGTTTAAATAAAATGTGATAAATGATATAATTTATTGTTTGGTACACAAATATATACCCTATACACCTAATAAAAGTGAAATAAGTCGCTGAAGCCCTAAAGTGGTGATTTTCTCATTAACACGAAAAATGAAGAATGGTATTGACAACGATGACGACAATTATAATGGCAGCGCTCACAAGTGGTGGCAGGGACGACGTAATGTGATGATTGTGAAAGTGACAGTGGTTGATTATGAAATCGAAGGCGATGGGTTAAAAGTTAAAACAAGAACGATGCTCTGACTTCTTACCCTATATAGAAAATATTTTCAATACTATATATGAATCGAATACTTCGCATGTCTTTTATTAAATATGTAAAAAAAAACACATTTATAATATGGTTATTTTCTTTTATTTTTTCCCCTTTTTAATAAGAAAATATCTACTCCTATGACATGAAAAATATGCTCCTGAATAGGATGGAGTCATATGGCAAATATTAAATAATAAAAGAATCCTATTAGATGACTTTATTGTATTTTGTTTATGCACCAATTATTTAGAAATTGATTGCGACAACTATTTTATTAACTCCAGTTACTACGTTAAAGATTCGCATTAAGCTAAAGTTGACATGCCAAACATATTAACCTGACTCAACTCAAAGAAGCATAACATGTGACTTAAAATTTGCTGCATTGTAATTTCAGTGTTCGGCTGCATGATTATGAGGCTTACCAGGAGATAATTTCAGACACGCCAAACAAAGTAACTTTGTTGCAGACGATGAAAATGAAAATCATTCCTGCGTGTGCTTTGACAATGAATATTACAATGCTGTCAATGCAGAATCAGCAACTTGGATTAGATATTGGCACCACGATTGATTTGGCTTCTCTTTGATACTGATGAAATCCGGAAAAAAAAAAATTCGAAAAAAAATCTTCAAAAAAAAAAAGACATTACTCCTTTCCAGTGCAATCACTATAGGCTTAACTGCGGGCTGTAGTTAAAACATTTTCAAGTTGGCTGCTCAAATGAGTTGATGAGCATCATTGCATGAATAATACAGGGAAACCAAATAAATGACATTCTAAATACTAGCTTCCAGGTTTCTTATTGCCATCTCATCTATGATCAAACTACAAACATAGATAAATAGCTCAAGTGTCAAAAGCATAGGATACAAAGCTGCCCTTCAACGGTGGTTGTGTTCAGAGATGTTGAAACAATAACTATTATGCTTCAAGACCTCAGAGTAAATCCTGTCCCCATTATCAAAATTCAAAACATAATCGAAAGAGGACAAATTAATGCACCAAAGAGTGAGTGCTCTCCTCATTGTCAAAATCAGGGAGCTCAGAGCTATGGGAGAACTTCATCCATCTCTTTTTCTCGGCAAATTTGAGACAAGGCTGCATCACAAGGCCAATCGCCACAGCAATGAGGCTTATAACCATTACTTTGAGGGAGGAGAAAAACAATACCACACAAATCAATATTGTAGGAGGGATACACATAAGAATTGCTCCAACCGTTCCCCCTGGTACCTTGTAAGGCCTAGATGCATTGGGGTGTTTGATCCTCAGCAATATGAATGCAATAAACTCTAAAATCATTCCAAAACAGTACAAGAAATTCTCTGCAGCTACAATTTCTTGAAAACTCAACCATGATAGTAAAATTACACCAGAGGCTGAAAAAAGTATTCCTATAAGTGGGGTTCCATGGCGAGACCTCTTGCTAAAGAACTCAGGCAACATTCCCCTCTCAGCCATCCCTAGAAGCTGGAAAGAGTCACTGCTCATTTCTGCAACAAACATTCCCATGTTTGACATTGCAGCTGCTGCCTGAAGCCACCATCTCAACCACACTCCTCCAACAATCATGGCAATATCTGAGAAGTACCCATCAGTCCACAACTCACGATTGACGGGAACAGCACCAATACCAATTAGAAGAGGAAAGAAGTAACTCAGAACTACTAGGATCAGAGCAAAAAACAGAGCTTTTGGAAGAGTTTTCTTTGGATTTTCCACTTCTCCAGAAAGAGTACTTATGGAGTCCCAATAATTAAGATTCCAAAATAGAGTATTCAAATACAAATTCCAGTCAACATCATTTAGGTTTGTCACAGCCCATCTTGAAGGTTCTAAGTCTGGAATTGCCAACAACCCCATAACCACAAAAGGTAGGAGTGAGAAAATCCCTAAACAAACAGCAATCCCTCCCACAATGGTTAATCCCCTATAGTTCAAATAAGTGAGAAGTATTGTCAGACCCCAGGTTGCAACAACTCTAGGTAAGCCACCACCTAATGCAGGGATTCCTGACTTCAGATAATCAAGAAATAGAACTGGGTATAAAGCATTATCTATCACCCCACTCAACCATTTCATCCAACCTTGCTGAAACCCCCAATAGGGACCCAAAGCAGAGGAAACCCAAACCACATAGCCACTGTTTTCAGGGAACATGGTACCCATCTCAGCAGTAATCAAAGCTTCAGGAATACTCCATATGAATGGGAAAACCAAGAACCCAAGCAGGGCTAATAGAGGACCAGCAGCCTGCACAGTATCTTCAACACCAAAAGGTCCCCCAGAAACCTCATAGAAGATGAGAAACACAAGAGGAAGAACTGAAACTTTCTTCATGTGATTTGCCCTGGGGGAAGGTAATTCATTGACAGGCACATACTCACCCTCGGTGACCTCCCCCATTGCAATGGAAGCTTGTCTATTGTTACCGGTAATCCTTAATTTCTACACCAATCAAAAAAGGGGCTTTTCTAAGAATCATAAAATCAGAAGTTCATAAAACCAAAAAACAAAATATAGTTCCAATATAACACCACCAAACAAAGAATCAAGTACTTTCAAGTCTCACGCTATCAAATAAAAGTCAAAAAGATACTAGCTTTGTCAAATTTATTTTTTTGGTAAAACTTGCTTCGTCAATTTTACAAGCAAAAACTCAATAAAATGAAGGGAAAACTCCATTAGAGAGTTTTTCTACGCTTAGCAGAGGTATATCAATTTCAATCATTCAAAGGTCAAAGTTCAAACAAACAAACACGCAACACCCCTTCCGGAAAAAAAGATAAAAAGATAAAAAAATAGCAGATCTTGGACTCGGATCTCGAATGACCGAATACAAATGGGAACAAGCCATCCCCTCCCTGGAATGAACCCATTGATGAAAAACTTTGAAAAAGTAAACCAATGTAGTGACCCCGTTAAAAGAGAGAGAGAGATGAAGAAGCAGAAGAAGAAAATTGAGAAACGAGAGTCAGAAACAGTTAAAGAACAAACCATGAAAGATTTGCCTATCCTGTTATGGTCGATCGGATTACATCCTCCATCGCGGAATCCAACGTTCGAAGAAAGATACCACGCGTGCACACTTGCAGTGCAGAACCGAAGCGGAAGGTAAAGAAGTTACAATAAAGGACTACGGCTCGTTTGGATGACTTTTTTTTATTCAGAAATTTTTTTTTTTTCCAAAAAAAAGCACTTTTATTTTAAAGTGTGTTTGGATGCTGCTTTTAAAAAAGCAGAAGTCATAAAAAAAGTTAAAAACTTACTTTTTTCAGAAGCTAAAAATTTTAGCTTCTTAAAAAAGCAAAAGTCAAAAGTTAATTTTTTTTTTCAAAAAAAAATTATTTTTAAAAAAATCTAAATAGTTTTAACTTTAATAAAAAGCACTTATGAAATAAATAGGGCATAAAAGTAACTTTTTTTTAAAGGCAATCCAAACGCACTCTAAATAATTGAGGTACTCTTTCTTTCTTTTTTTAAATAAATTAATTAATATTTTTAATTAATTAATATGAATTTTCATTTTTGAAAACAAAGATTTTGGTATAATATGGTTAGGATTAATCTTTGTCATTTTATAAGAGATAATTTTATCTCTTATATATACATATATGAAATCCATGTGAATTCATGTAAAAAAAGAGAAAAAATAAATATAAGATCCACATATTTTTATATATAAGTATAAAATAAATTTATCTACTATAACACGAGAAACACTAATTCTAATATCATTACTCAAATTTTGAATTCATCACATGATAATTCTGCGAAACAATATAATCGTTTAATTTGGATTACTGGACTTTGTGCCCTGTTGAAAATTTAATTTTCTTTTATAACAAACCCAAGGATAAGGAAACATTATCATTTGTCAAACTTCTTATCACAATGAATGACTTGTTCATAGAGGGAAGGGAAAAAGTTTAAAATGTGTTTTGGTCAATGTTGTACAATTTAAATATTGAATATGCATGAGTCACGTGAATTAATATATTAATCGCCTCGAGCGCAATAATCAAAAGAAAAATAATTTGATAAATAGTTTGGACATGAAGGCATAATAAATACAGTCCATTTGGATAGTTTTTTTCCCCCCAAAAATTGCTTCTTTTCTTTAGGAAAAAATCTTTCTCGTTACAAATTAGTATTTGTATATCTTTTTTTAAATTATAAAAAATAGGAAAAAGTTCACCAATGCCCCTGTGATTTACTTCAGAATCACTTATGTCTCTGTGATTTTTTTCTTATCACATATGCTCCTGTGGTTTGTAAAAGGTATGTTTTTTAGCACATATAACCATGTGGTTTCTTATTTTTTACAAAGCACAGGAGCATGTGTGATAGGAAAAAATTCACAGGGACATAAATGATTCTGAAACAAAACACAGGAGCATTAGTGAACTTTTCCCTAAAAAATAATCACATTTTTTTGAAAGCTAAAAGTTTTAGTTTCTAAAAAGATAATAATAATTTTCAAAATCTAAATTTGCCCCAACTCAACAATTATCTCACTTTCACCGCTACCTCAGCTACCACAAGTATTTCTACCACTTCCATCATCATCGTCATCAATATAACTCCAACCCTGAATAAATTTATCTCCGTTGTCACACCACCATTACTACTGCTACCTCCTCTATTGCCGTCGTCATAATTGCCACCATCATATCATCATCATTGTCACTACCTTCATGGCTTCACGCCACCACTTATACCATTGTCGTTATCGCCACATCTTGCCAACAGCACCACAATTATCGCCGCCACCATTACCACCGTCTCCACTGAAGCCAAATTTGCTTCTATGATTTGTTTTTACATGTCTTTTTAATAATACTATAGATTAAAAGTGTTTTTTTAATTTTAACACTCAAATAATTTATTTCGTTAAAAGTACTTTTCATGTACTACACGTAAAATACCTTTGCAAAATATTTTTTAAAAATAAATAAGACATAAAAAACTCTCTTTTTTCCAAAAATTTATGCAAACGGGCCTTAATCCACCGACGACCAAGCTACTTCACCCACTAATGAGCCTGTATTTAATCTTTGAACGTTTAGATTAAAATCTATATAGAAATACTTTATTAAATATTTCAATTAAAGAATTGAAATATACGTTTATTAACATTTGACTTCACCAGGTCATATTTTTACTTAATCTGGTCTTGCATCATACATTCTATATAAGGATTAAAACTATCTAATTTTGCCACTACGAAGAATTTAAAAAACTACTCCTATCCTAAATCGGATTTATGGATATTTTAAATTTAATTTAAACAAATTGAATCCTTATCCATATATCGATGAATAAATTTAAAAAATAAAATAAAATTTAAAAACGTGTATATATATATATATATATATATATATATATATATATATATATATATTAAGTAATTGGAAAATCTAGTAAACTTCGTAATTAAATTAGCAAAATTTCTACTCAATCTATTTTTCATTTATAATTAAGGATTTAGCTATTTCGATTTAGTCATTTTATACACTTTTACTGTTGCAAATTCTAATGTAAACATATATGTGAGAAGATTAATATAATTTTCTTTTTATAAAGTTCTAACTACTATTTTGGATGTGACAATATTCTCTCATATCTAAAACGGACCAAAAAAAAAGCAAAATCGTACTCTGAAAATTAAAGGACCTCCTATAGTTTACAAGGTTATGCTTAAATAGTTTTGACGATGTCAAAACATGAAGAATTCATTTAAAGATACTAAATTTCCGGGTTAGATAATTTTTAGATTTTTTGTAACACATTAGATATATCTTTAAGCATGATTCCAAGCTCCATTGCATATCATTGCATAACATGTATTTAGTTATGTTGAGTGACCTAATAAAAAATAAAAAATAAAATAAATTAAAAATTAAATAACAAGTTTTAAAAAATAAAATCCAAATCAATTAAAAATTTGTTTTAATAAAAAAAAGGGAAAGAAAAAGTATATGAATATATACTTTTACGTTGATTGATATATATGAACGTCAACTTCTTTTCAAAATTTGTTTCACGTTGATTGATATATATATATACATAAAGAAACATACTTTTGTTTTTAATATATATAAATAAAGAAACGAAACAACGTTGTTTTCACGATTTGTTAAGTTGATTGATATACATATATATAAACCTTTGACTTTAATATATAAAAATATAAAACCCATCAGTAGCTTTTATAAAGTAAAAAAAAAAAGGCAACCGTTTGATTTTTCCCGTAAATCAAAGTGGTGAGACTCTTGTTGTATATAATATTAAAAAAAAGAGAGAAACTTTTACAATATCACATACATATTTTACAAGTTTCACAGTACCTAGTTTTTCTACGCTCTCGAAACAAAAACGTCATCTCAGTTTCTCTGAATAATCATCTTTGTTCTTCGGAAGTTTGCAAGAAAATTTTCAAAGCTCTCACAATTTTGCTCTCTGGTAAGTTCTCAACCATTTGGAAGCATTTAATTCAAGTTTCTTTGAACTAAGGTTGAAGAACCCTAACCTCATTTTCTATTTTACTTTGCTGAAAATTTGAGATCTGTTAAGGTAATATCTTAAACCTTGTTTTGAGCATCCTTTGGTATAATCTTGATACTTGATATTGTTGATTTGATTTTCTGTTTTCTTTTTGATACATTGTGAGCATTCTGATTTTTCAGTTTTGATTGTATTGTAAGGACCTCCTAAAGAGATTTGGGATGGACTCTGCAAAGCATATTGACACACCCATGAGCTCCTCATGTACACTTCATAAAGACGAACAAGGTAAATCGGTAGATTCTACAAGGTATAGAGGTATGATTGGATCACTGTTATATTTAACTACCTCTAGACCTGATATTATGTTTGCTGTATGCATGTGTACACGATATCAATCTAATCCTAGAGAGTCCCACTTAGCTGCTGTTAAAATAATTTTTCGTTATTTGGTGGGTTCTAGTCATATGGGATTGTGGTATCCTAAGGGATTTCCACCAAGCTTAGTTGGGTATTCCGATGCCGACTTTGCTGGATGTACATTGGATAGGAAGAGCACGAGTGACACATGTCATTTGTTTGGAAACGCTTTAGTTTCTTGGCATAGTAAGAAGCAAGCTAGTGTAGCTCTATCCACTGCGGAAGCAGAGTATATAGCTGCAGGTAGTTGTGTTGCCCAAGTTCTTTGGATGAAGCAACAACTTCTGGACTATGGTTTGAAACTTGAGACTATTCCCATCTTGTGTAATAACACAAGTGCTATTAACCTAACTAAGAATCCCATTCAACATTCACGTACTAAACATATTGATATTCGTCATCATTTCATTCGTGATCATGTTAGTAAAAGAGATGTTGAAATTAATTTTGTTGATACAACTAAACAATTAGCGGATATTTTTACAAAGTCATTACCTAGAGATACCTATGAAAGATTGCGTATGGAATTAGGCTTATTTGATCCGTCTTCTTAATACATGCACATTCATGCCTTCTAACATGTCTTTATTCATTATGCCATTTTTTTCATATGCTTTGGTTGTATCTCATGCTACTATTATTTTTGATAATGTCAAAGGGGGAGAAAATAAGATAAATGAATGTCAAATTGAGCTTATGCATATTGATAGGGGAGCTTAAAGAAATTTTAAAGTTGTGATATTACATGTTATCTAACATTTGCTACTAACCATTTTATTTCTCTCAATTTGAGTATATATTGCCATGGAGGGGGCTGAACCTTTAGCCATCACTGTTCCCCCGTACTCCGGATTAGTTCCATAGCCGGCTCAAAGAGTCGAAGCTCGTGGGGATACCGGAGGGAGCCAACTCGTCTCAAAGAGATAATTAGGGTTGGGTAACTCCAAAAAAAAAGGGGGGGAGATTAAAGGACCTCCTATAGTCTACAAGGTTATGCCTAAATAGTTTTGATGATGTCAAAGCATGAAGAACTCATTTGAAGATGCTAAATTTTCGGGTTAGATAATTTTTAGATTTTAACAAATTGGATATATCATTAAGCATGATTCCAAGCTCCATTGGATATCATTGCATAACATGTATTTAGTTATGTTGAGTGACCTAATAAAAAATAAAAAAATAAAATTACATAACAGGTTTTAAAAAATAAAATCCAAATCAATTAAAAATCTGTTTTAAAAAAAAAAAGGGGAAAGAAAAAGTATATGAATATATACTTTTACGTTGATTGATATATATGAACGTCAACTTCTTTTCAAAATTTGTTTCGCGTTGATTGATATATATATATATACATAAAGAAACATACTTTTGTTTTTAATATATACATATATATATATATAAAGAAACCAACGTTTGTTTTTAATATATATATAAATAAAGAAACGAAACAGCGTTGTTTTCACGATTTGTTAAGTTGATTGATATACATATATATAAACCTTTGATTTTAATATATAAAAATATAAAACCCATCAGTAGCTTTTATAAAGTAAAAAAAGGCAACAGTTTGATCTTTCCCGTAAATCAAAGTGATGAGACTCTTGTTGTATATAATATTAAAAAAGAGTGAGAAACTTTTACAATATCACATACATCTTTTACAAGTTTCACAGTACCCAGTTTTTCTACGCTCTCGGAACAAAAACGCCATCTCAGTTTCTCTGAATAATCATCTTTGTTCTTCGGAAGTTTGCAAAAAAAATTTCAAAGCTCTCACAGTCTCTGCTCTCTCTGATAAGTTCTCAACCATTTGGAAGCATTTAATTCAAGTTTCTTGGAACTAAGGTTGAAGAACCCTAACCTCATTTTCAATTTTACTTTGCTGGAAATTTGAGATCTGTTAAGGTAATATCTTAAACCTTGTTTTGAGCATCATTTGGTATAATCTTGATACTTGATATTGTTGATTTGATTTTCTGTTTTCTTTTTGATACATTGTGAGCATTCTGATTTTGCAGTTTTGATTTTAAGTGAGTATAGTAGAAATCTTGATGCTCTTTGTGTAAGATTTGTGTTTATAATTTTTTGTGAAAGATTGAAAAAAAAAAAGAAAAATAAATAAATATTAAATCTGAATTTTTGTTATTGTAATACAGTGATTTAATTCAGATTTTTTGTTTGGAATTTATTGTTTAGAAACCTAATCTTGAATTGTTCTAGAAATTTTATTGTTGAAATATTAAATCTGAATTTTCTGTTTTAATTGAGATATATTGTGATTAAAATTCAGATTTCTTGTGGTTTATTACTAAAAGATTTATCTAGAACTAATTCTGATTTTTTTGTGAAATTTTCAGAGAAATTACAATTCTGATTTTTCTGGATATAATGTGATAATTTCTTTTTAAATCAGAATTTTTAGTGTCCATCATTTAGATACTTGATACAAATAAATACAAGTTCCTTATTGCTGAAAATTTGTAGTTTGTGATACATATGATTGTGCTCTAAATTTTCTGCAGACATCATATCATTTTTGGAGCTTGTTGTTGTGCTTTATTTGATATCAAGTGTGATAGGATATTGTAATAGGTTGAAAAAATTTCTGTTATAAATCTGAGATATTGTATTGGTTGTTAAAGTGGAGTTGTTGTGTGTTGTAAATATGTCCTAGATGTGTGGGTGCAACCGTGTGGGTTGGCAACCTTGTGCTTAGCTTGATAGTGTGTCTCAAGGCCTGGAGCCTCAAGAATCCACTAGGGAGAGTGGAGGTCATGTGTGAGAGGAGTTGGTGAACTCCGTAGGTTCGGCTTGAGAGTATTCTCAGAGCTTGGAGCAGTGTAGGCACTAGGAAGGTTTTTGATATTTTGTTTGATTGCTTGTGTGACGCGTGTTTGTAAAACAGGTACACTTGTGATAAATAAAATATTTGCAGCTACTTCAGTCTGGACGTAGCACCCTACTTAGGCTTAGTGGGTGTGAACCAGGATATATCGTGTGTCTCTTGTCTCTCTGATTTAATTTCTGAATATTCTGTTTAGAGACTTAAAGTAACACTGATTTCTGGTTTAAAAGTGTTGTAGCAGAATTAATTTTTTTCTGTTTTGTTTAAGAAAATTACATTGTTGCGTTTATACTCTATAAATTGCTAAGATACGCATTCTGTTACTATATTGTTCTTAGCATTGTGAAAAATTATTTTGGGCATATAGGGACTGAAGAAAAAGTTTTTTGAAAAAGTTTAGAACACATATTCACCCCCTCTAGGTGTTCCGTACGCGTCCTGTGTAAGAAGCCACTTGCCCAACAAAAATAAAGACGGAACCTTTTTTTAGTAATTATCGAAAAAGGATAACTAAAACGATTAATGAAATATTAGGGAGCAAAATAAGTATTTGCGGCCCCGTTGATTTTGTCCGATTAGTTGTTGTGGGTTGGTCGCATACATCTTTCGGCGATGCAAAAGATGCATGAAAGTGAGGATTCCATATCTGTGCCGCAGTGGGACACTCGTCGCAACGAAAATTATATTATAAATTTAAATGTAATATGTTTATAAAAATAGAAAAAATATTTATCCTTTTAAATGACACAATTTATATCATTTTACTCTTACAAAGAGGTGGGACCCACACCTTTATTTTGTTGTCAACTCTCTCTCCTCCTTTATCTATATATTTCTCTCTCTTAAAATAACACAATTTTACATCCTTTTAAATTATACACACTTTTTCTTATAAAAATATTTACATATTATAAATATTAATGAACAAAATATTTATTTGAAAATAATATATATCAATGTTTTTTTCTCTGGTAGATGATAAGTTAATGAAATGTAACTTAAAACATATGGGTATTGATATGAAAATGCTAGAAAAAAGAATACTTTGTATATAATTCTGACCACAATTGCATTGAGCTGAAATGTGGTTGAGTTAAAAGCTAAGGGCTTTATTTTGTTTTTCAGATCCACATATTAAGACTTCACAAAGCAAAGAAGAAGAAAGAAAAAAAAAAGAGAATGGGCTTGTTTGAATTCAGAAAAGCCCAAATAAACAGTAGAAAGAAAAAATTGGAAGAAAGAAATATAAGGCAGCGTTGGACACAATTGGGGAAAAACATTATGAAGCTATCGAACCCTAACCTCCACCATGCGAACCAACCCATTTCCAACCAACCACAATCCCGAACTTTCCATTTTGATTATTCTTTACAAATCAAACCACCAAGCCACGCTGGGTTTTTAATTTTGGTTTACCCATCGAGCTTTAGCCCTTCACGCATTGTCCCTTAAGCTGAACGTTCAACCCAAAGCACTGACCCTAACCATTTTTATTCAAAAAGAAAATGCCAAACACTACCGATAGCTGATTGGGTGAGCTGGAGTTTGTTAGGATTGTTGGCTGAAGCAATTTTTGGAGTGTGGTTACGGCCTTTGTAAGGGAATCGCACGATTGGTGTAGCACGTGCCAACTGATGTGTGAATCATCTCTGCATGTGGGAGCATAAGCTATAAAAGAGAAGAGCAAAGCGTTGTAGGCACTTTTTCTCTCCATCTTTTCTATTTTTCGTTGTGGTCTGTTTTGATCTTTATATTTTTACATTTTTCCCTTTGTTAGTTTTTTCTGAGCACTGTATCATAGCTATTTTGTGGATATAGCTTCTTCCTCGTAATTTCCATTTTTTAGTTGTAATTTTTTTTTTAATTTTCGTTTGCTGTTTTTGTAGCTCAACCCTTATAGGTATGAGCCAAACCTTTGAAGGTTGGGTTTAGGTTACCCGAACCTTAGTGTTGGTTGATTGCTAATTACTGTTGTTAATTTTAATTCTCAGTTGTTTAATGTCATGCTTGTTTTTTAAATATTCTTTCATTGAGGCCTGATGTTAGATGTTGTATTAGGAAGAAGTCATCGAGATGTGACTAATTTTGGAAAATGCATTAAGCACATGGGCTCGGATAAGAGATCATTCAAGTGTTGTGACTTAGAGATGAGGGCATCCACCATGTAACTTTGGACTTGGAATATAAGAGTTCTCACTGCATTCAGCACAGATCTAGATGTGTGAATGAAGGTAGGGGATAAAATGATTTTAAGAGATTATAATCAGCAAGAGTGATTCGTTAACTTGGAATTAAAATTAAGCAATATGTAATTGGCATTCCTTCCATTGCTGTGGGAAGGGTAATCCGAAAGCCCAACCTATTTTTCTAAACATTTTCACCAACTCAGTTTTCCTCTACTTTAGAATTTTAATCATCCTTCTGTTTTACATTTTTTGTAAAAATCTTTTTACATTAAAAATAGACAAAACACTACTTAAATTGCTTTCATGTTATTTTTCATCTTTTAGAACAATTGACCCAAGAAATTAATTCAGAAAAGTCTAAAAAAAAAAATAGTAATGCAGTCAGTGCTATTTTAGAGCAGTTTTGTATTATGTTATTTTTATTGTTACTCTCTTTTTTTTAGAAATTCGGTATTAAGTAATTGCATTTTGTGCTTTTGAACTTTTCATCAAAAGATCATTCTGGAAACGATAGCTAGAATTTATAGACTTTATATTACTTATGGCTGTGTATACTTGCACAATACTAGATAAACTTTAGCAAGACCAACAGTAGACATATCAATGATTTTTCATACAAATTATATATATAATATATATATACATATAGAGGCAGGATCCTTTGACACCGGTGTCAAAAAAAAAGTTTGACACCTCATCTGAGAACCATTAGATTAAAAAAAAATCAATGGTGTCACATGTTTACAAATCAGAATCGTTGATTTTTTTTAATCTAACGGTTCTCAGATGAGGTGTCAAACTTTTTCTTTGACACCGGTGTTAAATGATCCTGCCTCATATATATATATATATATATATATATATATATATGCTTAATATAAAATAACATCTTCTATTTTTTTGGATAAAGATAAAATAACATCTCTAGCTGGCCACATAACCCACTTTAGTCAAGTCTTTTTCTCCGTCCCTATCTGTGTTTCCATTTCATTTATTATTTATAGTTAATTAAATGGATTCTCGAAGTATCTGGTCCATCCACGTGATTGTTGTCGAATAGTGTAATTTATTTATTTTTCATGTTGTGACATATAAAAATTAGAGTAGTACGTATAGAATTTAGATTGACAAGACATAATAATTAGAAATATGACAGTAAGATTAGTTTAGTTTATGGGTTTTATAAGAGTTATGTTGTAGGAAAAGTAATTGTGTTATGTTATAGAGATTCGTTTTGCGTGTCGGAGTTTTTTATTTTGCTTAAAAAATTGTGGGTCCCACAAAAAATTGTGTGTGTAGGAAAGTTGTTGTGGTCATGTTAATGATAGATGTAAATCCCTTAGTTTATTTACATTTTATTTCTTAAATTTTGAGTAATTAATATTTTATTACGGAATGAAATTGAGTTGACAGTTAATTTTTATTCTCCATAAAATAATAATAATAAATGAGGGAAATTATTTTTACACTATGTTTTTCTTATTTTTCTAATCTCTTATCTTTTCATTTATAATATATTTAAAAATGAAAGAAATTTTTAAGGGTGTTTATTAGTTAGGTAATTTTTTTATTTAACTTTCAATATCATCAAAGACACCATTCTTAACAATATTAGCATTTTAGAATATGAAATATTTTTAATATTTTTATTATTGATTTTAAGACTTTATATAAAATCTTCATTTTATCTTTTAAAATTAAAAAAAAAAAGATTACCAAAAAAAAAAACTAGTTGTCCATGACGTAATAACTTGCAAAATTATCAGAGAGAGAGAGTGATTGACCTCTTGGTTATGAATCTCAGGAACATTGTCATGAGACGCCTCATAGGTATTCGACTGGGATCCTGGGGTGGACGGGTCCGCTCCAATTATGCTGTTCACTTCACCCTCTGCTGTTTCTCCCTCATTCTTCGCGTTCTTTAATTCCTGCATCCCCATCGAGTCCTGGACTACTCACGAAAAAATACAAGTCAAAAAAAAAAAAGTTTCATCTTCTATACCAAAATGCCAATGTATGGATTAGTGAGAGAAAAGATAAATTAAAACAATCCAAACGTTATCTTATTGACCAAAAAAAAAAAGTACAACGCAAATCTCATGTCCCCAAGAAGTTTCAGACTTATTTTCATGCATAATACCTATATGATCAGGCGCCTTGGTTGTGAAAGAAATTTTTGGGTGATTTTTCATGGAGAATTAATTTTGTTCAGCTTTCTCTGCCTTTTCCATTTTGTTGTCTCTGTGTGAATTTGAGATCAGCGGAAGATAAGTCCTGGTGCTGAGTGATTAAGAATTTAAGACCATTTGTGTTGATGGAAAAGGAACATGAGGAACATGCTTAAAATGTTGTGTGGGTGGGTGGCTTGTGAAGATGATTAATGATAGAGATGATTTGTGAGTGGTCCCTGAAACCACGTTGTGCTATCATAAAGTGTAGCGTGCAATCTGTGTATGTATGTATGAAAATGCGTGTCTTGTGTGAAATTTTGACGATGCATAGCTACATAGTCCTAATTTCATTTTTGTACATAGCGCTATTATTTGTAAAGACAACTTTCGCATATATGTGCGTGATAGCATAACAATAACACTAATAGAGAGAATAGTCATAACAGTAATATTTATACAATTTACGATTCTGGATCTTCTATGCTCTTTAGCATCTCAATCCCATTTCTAATGTTGTCCTATTAAAATTAATATCTCTGATCGATTTTTTAATTATATCATATTTATATTTAGATTGTCTCTTGTTGGTCATGATAATAAATGAGCCGGAAAATAAATGAGTCTTATATATGATAAATCCATACCAAACGCCAAACATGTTTGTTTCGACATATTTAACAAAATGAGAAGATGAATCATGTGAGTAAAGGACATCTCGTTATATGTTTTCAACAAACGACATCTCCTACTATTAAATTATGAGGACATCAACATTGCGGAGACTGGTCCTGAGTTTTAATATGTTATTTAGTTGGATCAAATTGAACAAGATTTATACGTGTATTATGCATTGTATCACTATTTTTCTATTCTTTAGACCTATATTAGATTATTATTGCCACTTAATTAGACTCCGTTTTTTTTTTATTGCCAGTTTCCTTTATCTCTTCTATGAATTGGAGTGGTAATCATAATAATAGTTTTAAGTTCAGCTAAAACGCTTGTTTGATTTATTCCATCCTTCTAGGTATCATCTGGCTTCCTAAAAAGGTTTTTGTATACGTTACGTGATATTTATCTCCGTTCATTTTTTTCAGCTCCAACAGTTTTATTTTTTATGAATTATTTTAGGGAAATGTTAGAATCATGTAACAGGAACCAAAACCACTTTCCTGTACAAACAACTTTTGGTGGGATCCACGAATTAAAAAAAGAAGAAGAAAGAAGTGCTATTATCGATAAAAAACTGTGAGTGCAGGAACATTTTGGTTGCTTCATGTTACATAACTCTCACATTTCCCATTATTTTAACACTTCCACCTTTTCCTTTCCAAACTGGTGTATTGAATTGGAGTTCATCACTAATTGAAATCATTTCCCTTTATTTTTTACATTCATGTTTAAGGTATATATATTTTACGCGACAAGATGTAAAAAATCACTTTAACCCCTCACGAAAGAAATTTTTAGGCTTGAAATGTGTATATTGCATGAACCAATTTTCTTGTCTACCTTGTGCGTGCTGGACAGTAAGAATCAAACTCGTGACCACTTGGTCATTCCGACTTTGATATCATATAAAGAACCAATTCAACCCAAAATCTTAATTCATTGGTGAGACTATATTAATAATTTTATATCTCTCTATATTATTATTATTATAATTGATCCATTTCCACATTGCTTAATTATGAAATATTTTAATATGTAACAAACTCATTAGTTCTTAGAGTTGGAAAATTGAATATAGGCTTGGCTCCAAAATATCTAATGTTTGTATTAGATTTTGATAATGTTATGTCTTAGAGTTTGTATCAGATTTTGATAAGGTTATGTCTTAAAGTTTGTATTAAGTTATGTGTTTAATTTCTTTTTGTATAAAAAAAATTGAAAAATTGAATACAGGCTCTAAAACGTCTAAATTAGATTTTGATAACGCAGAAGAAAATTAAAAAAAGTGGGAATTACGTAGTGTTGCTTGTTTTTATATAAGAGGAAGTCAACTTCAAATAAGAGAGAAAAGATTAAGCGAATACGATTTATACATTATCTTATTGGAAAAAAAAAAAAAAAAAAAGTACAACGCAAATCCCATGCCACATAGAAGTTCCAAAAAAGGGTTCACCAAAAAAAGAAAAGGTTCCAAAAAAGGAAAATTATGTAAAATATCTAATGTTTGTATTAGATTTTGATAATGTTATGTCTTAGAGTTTGTATCAGATTTTGATAAGGTTATGTCTTAAAGTTTGTATTAAGTTATGTGTTTAATTTCTTTTTGTATAAAAAAAATTGAAAAATTGAATACAGGCTCCAAAACGTCTAAATTAGATTTTGATAACGCAGAAGAAAATTAAAAAAAGTGGGAATTACGTAGTGTTGCTTGTTTTTATATAAGAGGAAGTCAACTTCAAATAAGAGAGAAAAGATTAAGCGAATACGATTTATACATTATCTTATTGGAAAAAAGAAAAAAAAAAAAGTACAACGCAAATCCCATGCCACATAGAAGTTCCAAAAAAGGGTTCACCAAAAAAAGAAAAGGTTCCAAAAAAGGAAAATTATGTAAAACAATGTGCGGCAGGACAATCAAGACTCTTTCTGTCTTCATTTTTCTTTTATTTTCATTTCGCCCATTTATTTTTCTTTTAGGGGCGTTTGGTACACCAATTTTTTTCGGATTCTCGGAAAATTGAAATTTTGAAAATTTGAAATTTTTAAATATTATCGTAAACTGAATGTAAAAATTATATTTTTGAAAATCGAGATTCCCAGATAAATAAAAATTCTCATGTACCAAACGCTCAATTAATGTAAGTAATGGTTTCTCAAAGTATCTGATCCTGACTCACATCATGTATTATCACGTGGTTGTTGACAAATCGTACCGTATTTTTTTTTATTTCGGCATATAAAAAAATAAAGTAACACGCCTGTAAGCAAGTTATGCGTGTCGGTGTCAGCTTGTCTGAATGGATTAAAAATAAAGTGGTGTAGAATTTAAAATGACAAGAAATATGAAAGTAAGTGTAGTTTATTTATATTTTATCTCTTAAACTTTAACGAATATTTTCTAAAGTATGAAAGTGAGTTGAAAGATGTTTTTTATTCTCTACAAAATAATAATGAAAGGATATAATTGAGCCAAAATGTTGGAAATGATTATTACATTTTTAGTTTCAGTACATCGTTGAAAAGAAATTGTTTTGGTAAAATTTATTTTTTAAAACTCTTAACTTATAGGGAAAAAAAGAAGCCATTCTTTAATTACGACTTTACAAAAAATAAATATATGTTTGAATTACATCATGTTCAAACTAAAATATTTGGCAATTTTTGGATAGATGAGTGAAACGGTGTTTTGGTTCATGCATTACGATCAAGTCTCGAGCTGATCCCAAAAGAATATGATCCAAAACCCACACACACAAAAACAAAAAAAACAAAAAGTTTCAGCTTCTATGCCAAATTACCATTGAATAGGTGAGTGAGATAAACTGTACTTGAATAAAAATATTAAACCACATTCCTCTCCCAATTTTATGCTTGTTTCTCTTTTGTCACTTTCCTTCTTTTATTGTCTGGGAAAAATGTTTCAAAGCCTTCCTGAATTTCCTTTTCGCGTCTTCCTCCTAAAATACTTTTTAAACTTTGCTTCTCTCTATTAATAGCTAAGTATGATTCCTACTCCCTCACAAACTCTATCCCTTTTGAATCATTAACTTCTTATCTTCGTAATCCCTTTAGGTAAGTTTTATTCTCTTTCCCCATCAAACACGTAGATCAAATGATAAGGACGTGTTTCAATTTTATTAATGATCTCCAACTTGAGTCCTAAGAACGCAGATATGTTAAAATTTGATAAAGAATTTTGCCTCTTATTTTGACATACTAGACTTAAATTATCAAATCACCGAGAACTGATGAATAATATGAAAAAAAGAAACTTATTAACTTCTCAATTTTGAGTAACTATATCAACCTCTCTTTTGTCAATTATAATTTTTTTTGTTGTTTTCCTTTTCATTTTTAAATACATAGATTAAATTAGAGTGATCACTACATGTGTGTATAATATTTAGATAGTGAAATACGCAAACCAATAAAAAACGGACTGAAAAATAAAAAATCAAATAAGACAAAAAAATGAAAAAAAATTTAAATTGCATACATATTCGAATCCAAATATGAAATTCGATCTAATCATAATGTACCATTATTTTATATATATTTTAAAAAATATTTTATCTAAAAATTTTATATTATTCCTGCTTATTAAAATTTTAGTAGCTTTTATATTTTAAATAATTTAAATTTATTAAATTTTAATAAAATAATTTATACTTGTATTTGATATATTTTAATAAAATTACTTTTGATAAAAAAAAATTATAGAAAAAATGAAATGAATCGATTGTATATACCAAAAATTACATATTTACTTAAAAAAACACATATTTTTAATCATCTCAATTATAATATATAAAAAGACGCAATTTATATTATAATTCACACGAGCACCACGCGATGCTCTTTCCCAAAGCTTCATTCAAACATCAAAGCTTACAAGAAAAGCTTTTAAACAAATCATAAAATCATAAAATAAATAAACGGAAGCGTTGCATGTCACTCAAACCCAAAATAAGTAAACAAAATAAAAAAAGTCCAGCATAGTTGGTAGATAGTTAGGCTTATTAAGTATATTGATAGGGGTTCGATCCCTGACCATATGGAAAAAAATTTGTTGAGAGATATTTACCGATGTGATCCCCCGCCTCAAAAGGTTAGTCTTCGGTTGTTGATTGGAGATACTTTGAAAAACCCAAAAAAAAAAAAAAAAAAAAAATAAACAGAGAGAGGTGGGGACACGTCTGAGAAAAATATCACTGCACGTGGTTCTTTTTATTAAAAAGAAAGAAAAAGATTTAAACTTTAAAGAAAAATATAAAAAAATAGGTAAAAAGAAAAGAAAAAAACTCAAACCTAAAATAAGAAAACAAAGAGAGGTGGGGACTCGTCCAACTTGAGAAAAATATCAGTCTTCGGTGGTTCCTTTTATTAATAGATAATTATTTATTTATTTATTTTACCTATTTTTTTTTATATTTTACTTTAAATTCTATTTTTTCTTTTTAATAAAAAAATCTATTGAATTCGTTGGTCCTGATACACTAAAAATTTCTCGTCCAACTTAACATTGCAAGTTTGAAACTTTTTTCTTGGATGAGAAACGGGAATCGGATAGAGAAATAGAGTTAGGTAACAAAGTTATTTTATTTTTTTATATAGTAGTGAGAATTAAACACACAATTTAATATAAATTATTTAAACTTCTTACCACTAGATTAATTCCAGTGGCTTAACAAAATTATTTTATTTATTGAATGTAGACAGAAATAGATTGGATTAGGTAACCTACTATGCCTAATTTACTTATCTGATTAGTTACCATCTTCAATTAGCAAGTTAGTTTATTTCCTCCAACTTTTTTTTTTTTTTTGCTTTACTGAATCTGAAAATGTAGCATAATCACCGTTGCGAGGCGAGATCTTTTTCAAAATGTTTTTTTTTTAAATGAACTTTTTTTTTACACTGGTCATAATAAACTAGGTCATGTTTTAAAGCCCATTCTATGCGGAAGCCCATGTTTCGAGGCCCAACACAGCCCAAACAGTAATAAAAACCAAAATAACAATCTGAGCCCGTCCAATTTAGGTATTGTATGAATCGCAGGCTCCTTTAAAACCCAGCGTTAACCCTAACCCTAGTCTCTACCATCATTTGCAGCTGCTCTCTGCGTGTGGACACTACTCAGGTAGCTCTCGCCTCTCTTCTTCTTCTTCTTAGATTATCCATCACAATTCTGCGTGCTTTTCTCCTTCGACATCTTCATTTTGCCAAATATTTTTTCCTGTTAAGTTTCTGACACTCTAGTTTTTCATTCTTGTTTTAACTTCCTTTTTTTTTTTTTTTTGCTTTTGAAAATAAACGTTCTCTTGTGTCCGTTCATTGTTTTCTGGATTCGGCGTTTGTGATTTAATTAGTGGTTAAGCCATCGCATTTTGTGATTTTGTTCTCCCTTGCTTTTGGTTTTCGGTGTTTGATTTCGATTTGTTATTGTTCTCATCTGGCTCTAAAAATTGCTCTGACCTCCAGTGCTCTATGATAATATTGACTTGTGTACCTCTTACAAGTCATGTATGATTCATTGTTAAATATTGTCAAAAACAATTTTCGTCATATGCCCAATAGATTGATTGGACATTGACCTTGCTTTTTTTTTTGCGCTTTAGTTTGTAAATGTTGTAATTTGTAAATGATGTTGGTCTATTGTAGATATATTCCTCTTTGTTTTTGCTAGCACTAAACATCTGATTTTTTTTTTTCTTGTGGGGACATTGATGGCTTGTTGATATGTTTAGCCAGATCAGTATAGTGTTCGGTGTTTTTAATCGATCTGTTATGTTTATCTTGTTCTGATACTTTACTCTGTTTAAATATTTCTCATTTATTTCCATGGCTGACATTCGTAGGTAAGCCATGGTTAAGCACAACAATGTTATCCCTAACGGGCACTTCCGTAAGCATTGGCAAAACTATGTGAAGACCTGGTTCAATCAACCAGCAAGGAAGACTAGAAGACGGCAGGGTAATTTAATAACTTTTCTTGTTCTTTTAAAACTTCTCTTCTAGTAATTGTTTTGCATCGGTCCTTTTATATTAATAAAAGTTAGTTTGGATTATTGTTGATTATTGCTATATTTCTTTGGTCGTGCTGCATTATTCAGCTCGTCAGAAGAAAGCTGTTAAGATTTTCCCCAGGCCTACTTCTGGACCTCTTAGACCTATTGTTCATGGTCAAACTTTGAAATATAACATGAAAGTCAGAGCTGGTAGAGGTTTTTCTCTTGAAGAACTCAAGGTAAAATAGCTTGTTTTATCTCTTATCTCTGTCTATATCTTATGATGGATTGATGGGGTGTATCGTGTATGTAATTGTTGCCCGGCTTAGTTAGTTGGTATATTGAGGATGCTACACCTGTATTATTTATAATTAGGTTCATGCTATGGGACAGCACATAGTCTATGCTTTATTGCTATGATGAGATATTTAATTCGAAAATCTGGTTTCTGGGAGTATTTTTCCATTTTTAGTTTGAGGATGTTAAAAAAACCCCAAAGATTGTTTTAGGCATCAACTATGGAATGAAACAGTAAATCATGAGGAGTTTTACTTTCACTTTATCTTTTTTATTGTATATTTCTTCTATTTTATGTCATAGGCTGCTGGTATTCCCAAGAAGCTTGCTCCTACCATAGGCATTGCTGTTGATCATCGCCGCAAGAACCGATCTTTGGAAAGGCAGCAAGCTAATGTGCAGAGGCTGAAGACATACAAGGCCAAGTTGGTTGTGTTCCCAAGACGTGCACGCAAGGTCAAGGTAATGCAAATATGCAATTATCTGTTGTGATTAGGAGGGCTATTTCTTAATTTTGCTACTATCTTTGCTGCTGAAGGTGTAAAAGAAAATATGTTTTGACATTCATCTGGCCCAATGTGTTTTTGCAGGCTGGTGATTCTACCCCCGAGGAACTTGCAAATGCCACACAAGTCCAGGGTTCGTACTTGCCCATTGTGAGGGAGAAACCATCTGTAGAGGTTGTGAAGATTACAGATGAAATGAAGGCATTCAAAGCTTATTACAAGCTTCGCCTTGAACGCACAAACAAACGCCATTATGGTGCCAGACTGAAGAAGGCTGCTGAGGCCGAAAAGGAAGAAAAGAAGTGATGACCTTGAGAAGTTCGAGTTTGTAATCCATATAATAGTTGTTGCAAGACAATTTTTGCTCGAGGATTAGCTTTATTAAGGACATGCTTAATCTCAAACGTGGATCTTTTCGCCTATTATTAATTATTTCGTGCCCTGTTATTCAAGTTTTTTGGTTTAATTAGTCATTGGTTTGTCTGGATTATTTCGTTGTTTTTGGTAGTTTTTATTTTGTTCATTTTCTGTTTTTTTATTATGCTATAATGACAAGTCTTTTTTTTAACCCTTGAATTGTGGGAAGGTGGATAATTTTTGCTTCTATTGTCTTAGTGTGTGCCAAAACTATATATTTCTCACTTATTGACTCTTACGAGATTATACCGTAATGCTTAGATTAATTTCTATAATAATTATATAAATTTATTTTATTTACAGAGTGCCTTTTCATTTTTCATATAATATGCAATTGAATTTTTATTTTTGTTTGATTACCGATAAATTTTTGTATGTTTTTGTAATTTAGTCAAATTAAATTTGTACTTAATATGAAATAAGCATTTTTACGTCTAAATTTATGCTTGGTTCTATTATGTTAATATGGATATAAAATGTGTTCTCTTATAAATCCGGTGTCTCTGATTAGAACAATGGAATGTGATGGTACAGATCTTTGTTACCAGTGTTCGGTAGTCCGTAGGATAAATATTTACAACATATTTATGGTGGCATTTACCACACTTACCATATGTTTCTGATTTCATTTATTAAATATTTACTCTGAGTTATCATACTAAAGGATTCTGAGAATGTATTATGATTTTTTTTTAAGTAAACCAAATTTGATACTTGGATATTCGGTTTGATAACTGGTTGCTAATTTTTCACCTCTGGTAAATCGAAAGGAAATCTTTCCTATTTTGCTAGGGAAAACAACTAGAGAAACAATAAAATGCCTAGGTAGAAGCAACAAATTTCATGCAAAAATATTAACTTTGATCAATTATATCAATTATACTTAAAATGGTTAGATAATTTCAATAGGTGATCGCATTGCAATTACATTGCTATTACAAAAACATGTGTAAGATTTTTATTTGATGTGGCTCCTCCGAAGTCTTAGGTTGTGTTGGTCATTTATCTCTTAATATGTTCCTAAGATAGATAATATTCATTATATGCCTCTAAATTAAATCATTAAATATAGTTCATTCTAATAAATAAACAATAAAAATGTTTATTTTGATAAGGAATACAAACTTCTAAATTAATCTCACTTTCAGAAAAAATTTAATTAATTTGAATAATAACTTCATTCTTTCATGAAAATATTCTTTTAGAATTATACTAACCCCGTCTTTTATTATTGTAAATATATATATATATATATATATGGAAAATGTTTCTGCAGCAGTTAATGCAGATAACTTATCTGCATTTATTCTCAAAACGACGTCGTTTTGGTATTGAAATCTTAAAAAATTATTAATATAAAAACTATTATAACTCTAAAATAAATTAAAATTACAAAAACATCATGATTTTTCGTCTAAAACGACGTCGTATTGGGCTTACTGCAGATATGTTATCCGCAGTAACTGCAGAAAAAGCGAACAGTATTGACGTAATACACTGAAGTATTTTCCTCTCACATAATTCATGTCTTGGTAATAGAAAGAATCTATGTAGCACCGATACGACACACTGACACGACACGACATTCTGACACGTCAATCCTAAAAAATTATGGATTTCGACACGTTAGGACACGTTTTAATATTAAATAATATTTTTAAATTATATAGTGTGTATTTTATTTAATATTTAATAATTTAACAAAAAAATGAAACTAAATTAATAATTCTCATCAACACGTTATAAAAATAAGAATTGGAATGAGAGAGATATAATATCAGATAGAGAGATCAAATCATATTAGAGAGAGATCAGAGTCAAGGAGATACAACAAGAGCGTGATAGGAATTGACAATAATGATGCTGAGATGATCTCTTATCTACTTAATGGAAAAAAGACAAAAAAATAAAATTGATATCATCAGCGGAAGTTTTATTAATATATTTTAACTTTTAAAAAAAATAATTTTTTTTCAAAAAAAATTAAAAAAAATAATTACGAAAATGCCATTTGACCGTGTCGGACACGGTCAAATTCGCGTGTCGGAATGGTCAACGTGTCAGAAAAAGTTGACCGCATGTCCGACACGACTCTCCCTGTTTTTATAAGTGTCTGTACTTCCTTGGAAAGAATAATATACTAGTTAAACATCCAAATAAACACAGCACCCCACATAAAAAAACAAGTGACACAGAACACCAGATAAGATAATTTTTAATAAATAATGAAAATTGATGTAACATACATCTATATATAAAATATGGAAAAATATTTGTCCTTTTAAAATATATAACTTTTTGTCATTTTAGATTCTAATCATTGATTTTTGTCGATCAACGGTTATAATTTATTGCGAATTACTAATTTATTATATAATTAGATTTGGTAAATTATAATCATTAATAGACGAAAATCAGTTGTTAAAATCTAAAATGACATAAAATTATGTCTTTTAAAATATTTATTTTACATCTTATCCAAAAGAAAATATATTTTTTGCAATTAGTGCGTGTAGATAATTTGACGAAATATCAAAATTTAATTTAAAAGAAAAAGAAAACCTTAATTGCATCTACCTACGAAATTATGACATTTAAATCTATTTATCTCAATAATAAAGATAAGATAGTGGAGTTTATTATTTTTATTTTTTAAACAAAATAATATTTATCTATATTACATGAAATAATTATAGTTTTTTATTTATTTTTCAATTGGTGGGAGGAGGAATATGCTTGCGTTACGTAGACGCGCGTGAGTGAGTGGTGAATATATCCAGAGACAACGCAATTATAAGTACGCTTCGAACGTAACGCTCATCATCGTGTAGAAGCAACAATCAGATCAAGATCACTTTCAATCTCACAACCAAAACAAACATGGGTTTGCAGGTCTCTCTCTTAATCTATGTGCTTTCATATGTTTCATCGCTTGTTTTTCTTCAATCTCGTATCCACTTCACATCATTAATCATGTCACTCTTCCTTTCTCTGTCTATATATATATATATATCATAGCAAGCAATTTAGCACAGATCCTTGCCTTCTGCTCTTTTATTTCATTTTATACTTTATTTTTTTTCTTCCGTTTTGGTGTTTTAGATCTATGCCACTGTTTAATTTGTTATGGGGTAATGAATTTCTGGGGGGGAAAAGGCTTTTTTTTATATTATTTATTGGTGGGTATTATTTGCCTTAGAAGAAGTAATAACCTTTGACTTGTTGAAAATTGGAATTGTGAATCCCAAAATCAATCCTTTACACAGTGGCTTCTTAGATAGCTGTGTATTCCTTTTGAATAAAGAAAAGTAATAGCCAATTGTAACATCTCTATGTCTATGCATTCGTTTAGATTTTATTGGTAATAATTCATGTGGACAAATACCGTTTCAGCATAGTACCTTAAAATGTGACTTCTAGCTTCAGGAGCTGGTGATTTGTAACAGGAATCCCTTGATCTGTATGTTGGCTTCATGATACTGATTAAGATTTTTGGTGGGATTGATTGTTCTTTTATGGATCAATGAATTAAGGCAGAAGCACATGCTATCAAATTGGTAATTTGTAAAGGGAAATTGTATGGTTTAGCGATTCTGGTTATATTCAAAAAACAATGCTTTGTACAATGCTTTTTAGCAACTGTTTGACGAAATTGTGGAGAGAGCCCTGTTGTTCAAATAATGTAATTAGCCTGCATAGTATTTAATTGCGCCGCGAGCCGCGCCGTATGGGCGTTGCGGTGCCTCACCGCAAGAAACCGCTCCGCGCCGCATCGGAACGCAACAACAGCTATTGCAATCGCAAATTGAGGCTATATTGCTGTCATAAGTCAAAATGTCAATTTGTCCTAAATTTAAATGTGTAACAGAAATTTTTTAAGGGTTTTTTAGTCTATCTGTCTCTCTCTCTCTGTCACTTCTGTTATCTCTCTGCCTTTAAAAAATGTTTCTGTTTTTCATTATTTCTGTTATATATCTATTCTGCTATTTCCGCAACCGCAACCCGCTATAACGCTATAGCGTTTTTCGGAGTTGGCCGCGACATGCCGCAATCCGCGTTTGATAACTTTATTCTTATAGCAATTTTGTTTGTATCAGAATCTTATATGTACTTATGTTATGAATTTTGATCTAGTTTTACGCTTCTATGCTTAATATTGTGCTTATAAAAAAATTGACACTTAAAGCATCACACACTAATTTGGACATTGTTATGCAGGAGGATTTTGACCAGTATGCTGAGAAAGCCAAGAGTCTGCCAGAGAGTACAACAAACGAAGACAAGCTTATCCTTTATGGATTGTTCAAGCAAGCCACTGTTGGACCTGTCAATACCAGTGAGTGCTCTTTGCTCGTGTTAACAAATGACTCATCTTTGATATTGGAATCCTCTCTATTACCTTCCCCAATAAGGGTGGGATTTTTAAAATTTCCCCCCCTTTTCTATATCCATAAGGATTGTCCTTGTTCATGAATTTGTTCATGAATTTGTGCATGATTTACAGGCCGTCCTGGAATGTTCAACATGAGGGACAGAGCTAAATGGGATGCATGGAAGGCTGTTGAAGGTATTAAAATACAAACACACACACACACACACTTCAGTTCAAGTGTCCAGGAAAGCTAGCTAGATCAATTTCTATTTTTCTTGGTACTTTTATATTTTCTGAGAGACATCAAAACTCTTTGGCAGGGAAATCCAAGGAGGAAGCAATGAGCGATTACATCACTAAGGTGAAACAGCTACTCGAAGCAGCCGGCCTTCCTGCTTGACAACATTGCCATCTCTTGCTTTCTGAATTTGTGCTAAAATGTTTCGAAGTGTTTGGAAAATAAACAATTGCAGTGTTTGATCTAGAACTCTAATATGTAATCTTATTTATTGGTGACGAATTAGATCTGTTGCTTTCAGTTCATTAACTGTGTCACTACTATTGAAAATGGTTGTACACAGATGCAATGTTCCAGAGACTTAACAATGTCTATCTAGTATAATTAAAACTGTTTCAACTTTGGACTTCAGTTGCTTGATCCGGCGCTTTCACTTTCAGGTTTCAGCTCTCTATAATATGAATCTGAATTTCATAAGATGCTTGATTTTGGTTGATTATGTACCAGGCACAACATGCCCTTGTATATATTAGAACAAAATACACTTGTTTGTACTTGTTCTGTCAAACTCATAGAGTAGTACATGTGTATCCATACCCACCGTTACTGATGGCGGTATGCATGATGTGCTTGGCGTGCATGCAATGATTTCTTCAGAAATTTGGAATTTTAGGAGTTCAAACTCGCAGTTGTATGTGTATCTCATACTTGTAAATAACCTGCATCAAATCAGGGTGGGATTGAGTCGCAACATTGAAACATGCATAGAAGTATACAACAGATTAGTTTTGAGTTCATCTATCTTGATAGATCCACTCTACTAAATTTCTCTTAACTCTAAAGTTGACGTGCAATGTACCGGAAGGGTCATACTATTGACCTCTGAGTATGATCCTTATTCTGCATTTGCAAGAGGCCCCTCTCCTTGAGAATAAACAAAATAAATAATGCTACTTTACAATGAAACGTGATGATTCTAATTCTGTTTGCAGCATTTGCCTTTGTTTATAATTCATACCGGAAAGTTGATTTGCGAAAGTATTTTCCACCACAGAAAAAGAAGAAGAAAAAGCTAGTTTATTTTCAATTTTGACATCCTAAAAACAAATGTTTATATATATATATATATATATATATATATATATATATATATATTCCATGACTCTAATTATCTCTTCTGGACGAGTTATTTCCTCATGTATTTTTGCAACCCACGTAGGAAAAGGGAGCCGAGTAAGTAAGAAACTAATTTTGAGTTTAGTAGCGTGACAATTATTCAGTTCTAACTCCAAAAATTATCCTCAAGATTTGAATCCTTTCTTTTGACAGTTCATTTGTCTGGTGACTCGTATAACCACTTGAGACGACTCTCGGTGTCAAGTTCTAGTTCTGTGTGATATTGAATTAGACTATACATGAGTGTTTTCTTGAAGGCAACCAGAAGCCGTACCAATATTTATTGCTTGCTCTGGTCCCATGCTTCCTGAACTTCAACGGTTCTACCTGTAAAATGAAATCATGGGCAAAAATTCATTATGATGACTTTTCTGTCTTTTATATAAAACAGCTTGCATCCAAATGGATACGAGTGATATTACTTGTAAATATTTACAGCTACTCATTCTTTTATAAATCACTAAATAATAAATAATACTCGAGAACTGACATCACATACATAAAGCATATTTAGAAAGATATGTATAATTTTAAGCCCTTATAAGTGCTGGATTTGGTACGTTGTGGTCCTGTAATATCTCTTTATCTGGCTTCTTTTCTTGACTTGTTTTGCGATAAATCATGCTGACCCTCGGTAGTTGGTACTATGTTAGATTCAGATCAGGTTTTGTTGTTTTAAATGGAAGGGCAAGAGTAGTTGGCTACATTTAGGACCTTAACGAGTACAGTGAAGATCTGGAGCACACATGATTTTCTCATAGAACTATCAAGTATCCAAATGGTTTGGCATAATAACTACAACCTCTCTCACAAACTATTGCCTAATTTGATAACCTTAAGGACAAGGTTCTTTCATAGGGGGGTGGTATTGATACGACTTTGTATTAGGAGGTAAAGAATATTCCTTAGGAAATATATTTAGTCATTAGGAAGTTAGTCAGGTGGATTGGTTTTGTTTGTATAAAAAGGGAGTGTGTCCTTACTCAATGGCGGAGCCAGGATTATTAACGATTTTTTTTTTTACCCATTCAACCACACTTTCTCTCTCACGCACTCTCCAATCCCCCCGCCTCTCTCTCTCTCTCCGCCATCATTCCACAAAAGACACTAAACACAGCAAAAGGCATGAGCCATTTTCACCAATAGCTTTCTCGGTCAATTTAACTCAAACAAGCTTCTAAGTTTCCTCTGCAATATAGCCTTATCATAACAAAATAAAGAGATTCAATATTAATTGTGGGTCTATTTGCACCTTCCCTTAAACTTGCACATATTCAAACACACCAAACTTCAAAAGTAAATAGTATGAAAAAAGCTCTCCAAAATAACACTTCTCATTATAAAAGTTATCTAGCTTTTTTATAATGTATTAATGCTTTCTGAAATTAATACAACATATTTTCATTTTAAATGTGTAACTCATTAACTCAAAGCAAGTTTGCTCTTTATATATCAATAACATTTTGCAGCGGAAAGTTGAGAATGGAGGGGAGGAGGAGGGGGAGTCCTTGGCGCGCCCTTGGTCTCTTTAAAAGATTAAGTTAAAATAATTTTCTTCAAAACTTGGAGGGAGGAGAGGGGCGGCCGCACACCCTAGCCTCCGCCTCTGTCCTTACTATTTATTGGATTCAGTTTTTGGTATTTTCTGAATATAGGCAGAGAGTGCTCGGTTTGAGGGGGAGTGCCCCTTGGCAAGAGAAGTATCTCTTCTCTTGCGTGTAGTTTGGTTTTTCTTTTCTCATCAATAAACATATCCTATTTTCTTCCATTTCCATTTGTTTCTTTGTTCTTCCTTTCTATAATACCAATTCCAATTTCTAAAGAACCCAGAGCTGTAACAGGGTCACATGGTGACAAAACCAACCGATGTGTCAAGGTTCCCCTTCAAAAACATTACTATGATTAATGATAGTAAAATGAAGGTAAGATATGAATTGAATTAGTAAAATGAAAGCGAGGGAGGAGGAAGAAAGAACAAAGAAAAAAATATCTGTAATATAGATAACAAAGAAAGCACATTGTTTATACAGAGCAATCTCATCTTGACAAAATAATTCAATGTTATTGATTAGCAAGCCTACAAGATTCAAATGAAGCTTGTAAGATATTAAGATAAGACAATGTTGAAAGAAACATCTAATGTTAAAACCTGTAACAGATACCATTATGTTTTCCATGTAACAGCTCATGAATACAGACAAGAACAAGACTACATTTAAGGAAAAACCTGTAAGAAAGAGATTAACCAACACTTTCTACATCAAGCAGAACAACCTAGTCAGTTAATTATGTCAGTAAAATTTAGACAGAGACATAAATATCAGTGATTTACATCAGATGTCAAAGGATGGTAAACTACAAAAGTTAAACATGCCGCCGAGTAGAACATGAACATAAGACAATCAAAAGTACTTAAACTGAGAACAAGTGGACTCAAATATTACAAACTAATAGAATTCCACAAAGTGGATGGATGTAAAGAACATATGGATAGAACTTGCTTACGATGTATATTTTTTTATAGGTATTTAAGTATGTTTATAATTTTTTAAATATAAATTATAGATTTATTGAACTAATGACCTAGTACCTCGACAGAATCAACGACGGGCTCAGTTTAACAGCATTGGCTCCTGGTGTTAAGTCCATTCCATATTGGCACTTAAGCAGCAGGTATATTTGACTATATGGCAAGCCAAAAGGAGCATGTTAGCAGATATCTAGAAGACAAACACTCGATTGAGTTATAAAAGTAGCAATACCTGCAATAGGTGCACTATTTGATCTTGAATGAAGGGCGTAGGGGGAAAATTACTAATTTTATACCAGGACAAATAAGTAAGAGCTGGTAGCTGCAACACAAGACAGTCCCAAGTTGTAAAATCACAGCAAAATGTAAAAGCAGAATTTATAGGAATGTAGAGGAAACTAAATGACTTGTGTGAGCCATTTGGGGCAGCAGCAGATTACAATACGATGTCAACATTGTAATAAAGAAACTAAATGAGCAAATCAAAATTCATAATACCAAGCATTCGTAAACAACCAATTATCAATATTTAGATTAAAAAATGGAGACAAATATCATTAAATCAGTTAAAAGGTATCTAGAATCTACTTGTAAACGAGAAAGGAAAAGGCCACACCATCCAATACTGTACCATCCCTTGAGTAATGTACACATTGTGAAAACTCCTTCAAATATTGTGGTTCTTAAGTGAAAAAAATGCGTACATCAATGATGCAGCATGACAAATAATGAATCTTTACAGACATAAGCACGAAACCTCAAACATCCAAGAGTGCTACCATTACTTTTATTATTGTTATTATGATATAGTTAAACCCTAAAAAGTTAGCATCCTTTCCTACAAACCGAATCAAGGCGACAAACTATTGTAATTACATGCATATCTGTCATCGTTCCAAAGATGTGATCGAGTTATGACAACTTATTATCTTTGCAATGAAAAGGAGACTTCCCCAGAAGCCACACCTGTTGAAGAATACCCCTCGTGACGAGAATGATGCAGAAAAGGAAAGAGGAAACATGAAGCATGGAGTGTGAAACGAACCACAAAAAAAAATTCGGACCATTTCTCGATTTGTGCGTGTCATCCTTGTGCAGGGGCCATGCTAATCTTCTCTGTATCGTTCCAATTTTATCGGATGTCCCCGAAGGGACAAACCCTATGGTTGAGCACCTGTTTATAAACTCTGTATTTTCGTAGTATTAGCCGATGTGGGACTCCAGTGGCAGATGCAATCCAATGACTAACAACACAAGTACCGCTCAGCCTCTGCAGAAGCAAACATGAAGGAAGCATCTCTCAAACTGCTGGGAGTTTTTCCCTCAAAGCAGATCAGAGAAAGATATGAATATTTTTAATGTATTTTTTTATATGCTTTGGGACAAAGAGCGGGTGGTGTAAATACAAACCAGGTACCCTTTATTACTATCCGTAGCCTTGTAGCCTCTTTGATTACTCTCTGCTCTATACTCTGCAACTTAGTTTTGATTTGACATCTCAATTTTATATTTATTCATTTATTATTATTCTATTAGTTTATTTTCTATATTTCTCTCTCCTTTAAGATGGAAATTAAAACTCTTCTGTTACGTCACTTTATGTTTAATATAAGTAAATCACTATTACCATGAAATTTTGTATAAACATCACAAACCCATAATACATCCTTATCATATTAAAATTGATCAAATCTTTTATACTAAATTATGAATTTTAAAAAAATTCTGATGTTTCATGAAAATTCTAATCTCATGTTATAAATATAATAAAAGTGAGATTTATTTATTTAAAAAAAAACAAAAAAAATGATACATTTTTTTATAATGTCTGTAAGAAAAATTTATTTTTTCTTTTTATACGACAGAAACAAATTCCAATTATGAAATGATGTGAAAAATATAAAAAAAAATATAAAACATTAAACTTTAATAGACGGGGGAAGCTACCCCTTAAGATAAAGCTAAATAAGTAAACATGGGGCGTTAACTTGCTTGCTTCAGTAATCTTCATATGCCTACTTCAGCTTTTACTAGTAACTACAGATATGATGTGACATGATGCACATTACAAGTTGAGAGTTTTGAACGTCCGTAGCTTCATTTCACTCACAACCCCACGTGGTAATAATAAATCCAACTTACAATGGGATGGGGTCACTCCACTACTATTTAAGAAAAACCTTCGCCACAACCCTCACTCCCCACCTCATCATAAAATAATGTTCATTAGACAAATCATTTGTGTTGGGTGGGTCCCTCATTCATGTGATCATACTACCTCATTCATGCACCAAGCAATTCAAAGAGATTGTTGATATAGCATTTAGTATCATTAATGCAGCATTTAATGCTAATGATGGAGCATCTTTGGAGATTATTTTCTCAGTTGGAATTGATATAATATAATTGCTAAATTAACAGTGGAATATTGTCTCTCATTAATTGATATTATATTGAATTCCTCCTGTATAAATAAGAGGTAGTGAAAAACAATGTGAGTGAGTGAGTTATTTAAGAAAGTATGAAAAAAATATGTATGTGAGAAATAGTAAGAAATTATATATGGGGTTCTTGGTTTTGGTTTAAAATCTAAGTATTGTTATGTTGTATAATTTGAAATTTCTCATATATATAGTACATTTTATATTCTCTAATAGATGTAGGCCTATTTTATTGGATCTTGTTAAATTATGTCTCTTCAACTATTATAATTTCAAAATTTTATTTTATTAGGGTTCGCTGCTTAATTTTTATTAGGGTGTCATGAATAGAGGTGGCTTAGTATAATTATGTTTCTTTGAATGACTCAGCTCAATAGTTTGATCCCAAATATGAGTAATGTTATATTTACAAAAATTTTATTTACAAATTTTTATAAATTATACTATATTTTACTAGCAAGACACTCTTAAGTGAAGTCTTACCGGTAAGATATAGTATAGTTTATAAGTTTGTAAAAAAAAAAAATTGTCAATATAACCCTCCTCTCCAAACATTATGGCTAAAATCACTGTAACAAAAGTTACTGTTGAAAAGTGTGATGGTATAATCAACTTTAATTTGTGGCAAATGTAGAAGATGTTGGTTGTGAAACAACAAGATCTAAAATAACGAAATATTTACGCTACATCTCTCGCACCACTGCCTCGTGCGACGGGTCAATTAAAATAGAGCATTTTTTATAATGTGTATGAAAAAGAAAAAAAAAATCTAAATATCAATTTTTTAACGAAAGTTGTAAGTGCACTGGATGTATTGAAAATGCTCTTCAAAATAGGCCTTGTTTGGAAAAACAAAGAATCCATGTATGATGTTGGATGATGACTAAGGTGATATGGATGAGAAAGCATTTTTTACAATTTTCTTCGTGAGGTGTGCCAAAAAAGACAATGTCATATTTGTGGTTGAAGACAGAAAAATTTTATCTTATAAATTCTACAACAAATTGACTCTAGATTAAATAACATTTGCACACATTGTGCACGAACGAAGACATGTCAGTCCAATTTCATATTGCCAATTCTAATTCCATAGTTGATACCTTGCCAAAATGGAAGCTAAAGTTGAGGTTGAATACTTAGATATGATATTGTTGTGTTTTTTAACATCTTCCTATAGTCATTTTCGCAATACAATGATATTTGGGAGAGAATCAATCTTGCTAGAGGATGTCAAAGTTAGTATGTGAAGATAGATGGTGACTTGGCATTGAATAACATGGATTATCACAAAAGAGTTATGATGGGTAAAGGAAGAGGAAGATCGATTGGTAGTGGATTTAAGAGAAGCTGTTTTAAATCCAAGTTCACAATCCATTAGAAAGGTACCACAATATTATCATTATTCATTACAAAGTTTTTTGCGCATCAGAAGACATTGTCCACAAAGGGTAAAACGAGTTGGTGAAATAGAAAATGTTGCGATGATAGTTGATGAAAGGATCTTTTCTTGCAATCTCCAAATACAAATACACTTTCTATTCTAAAGATGAGTGGTTTATAGATTTCAAGTGTTATGTTCATATTTGTTACATAAAGCATTGTTTTTTGACACATTCAACAAAAGCAAAGGTGGAGTAGTATCCTAGGACAACGAGTTTGTATGTGACATGGTTGCGACAGGAACAATTAAAAAAAAAATGTTAGATGTAATAGTTACTTTTATGTGGTATGGTTTATATCCCAAAGCATGTAGAATTTTTTTTTTTTTTGGTTAACAACTCAAACTCCAAAAATTGTAAGATTACCATTAATGGTGAAGTTGTAAAAGTCATGCAAGGTTATATGGTTCTAGAAAAGTGTAAAAATTTATTTATTATCCTAAAATCTCAAAGAAAAATTTAAAGTTGTGTACAAATGACGACCGCCTGCATAATATCTCTTTCACATTTGATTTGAGATAAAGTTCAAAGTATAATTGTACTATGAAATTTCTCATAAAACATTTTATAGACATATGGTGTTATGCACTTTTTTTAGAGATAAATAAATGTATGATTTAAAATGAGTGAGATATGATTTAAATATTACCATAATCACTCAAAAAGTTGAGTAAACTAATAACTTCCAAAGGATATTATGATTGCTGAAAAGTATCTAATCACAATATATACCAAAGTATCCAGGAATCAAAGCTGGCACTCAAGTCGCAACAAGAAAAATATCAAACCAAATTAAGTGTTATGAATTGTAATATAAAACAATAATAATAACAGCAACCTTTGCTATAGCTGAATTTCAAAACAGCTCAGTGTCAATCTCAGAAAAAGGTGTGTCTTCTTAAAACTAAGAATATGCTAGCTAGCAACAAGGTAACACTTCACCGTGGTGGCAACCCACTTTGAACAAGACCAATTTCCATCACATCAATGCTGTGATGTGCATTCAAATCAGGGGGACCGAAATCCGGCAAGTGGTGGAGCGCCGCCGGCGAAGGCGTGGCAGAGGCACGGCAAATGGGGCAACTTGAATGTGAATGGAGCCACATATCAATGCAAGGTACGTGGAAAGAGTGCATGCATTCAGGCAACGTTCTCAACTCTTCACCATCCTCAAAATCTCCCAAGCACACTGCACATGTGTCACCTTCATCCCTATCACCATCATCTGAAACCACATGGTCACCTTTCTTCTTCTTCTTCTTATGATACTTGTGTGTTGGAATCATGAGTGCCAGTGACGAGGAAATGCTAGCGTTGATGGTCGGTGTTGGTGGCGGTTGCTGTTCCGTTGAGTTTTGGTCGTCTGTGAGGCGCTGGTTGCAACACCAAATAGCTATGAGATGGTAAGTTGAGACAACAAATGCTGCTGAACCCATGGCAATGAGTAAGACAACAACGTTTTCACGGAAAGGATGACCATCGTCGTCACCGTCCATGGATCAATGATCATGTGATGATACGAAAAATAATAAAACAACGGTTGCAATGATCTGAATTGAACCTTAAGAAAAGTGACAAAGCCGGCTAAGGAAGTCGATTAATCTACCTATTTAATACGATGATTTCAAGAGATTCGTTTTTATTTAATGCCGTCTTATTAACGTTTTTGCATTCTTTTTCTTGATTTAGTCATAACAGATCAGAATGTGATTAATTACAATTGATACGGATTTCTGAATCCATAAAGTTAATGGAAAAAAGACAAAAATGGAGCAGCAATATGTTTATAAATTACAATGATAACACATTTCAAGCATGTTTTTCTTCGATAAAAATTACTGTAAGTATATAAATTTAGCGATTGGTTTAATCACATGTAAGATAAGTTTCCCTCACTTTTAGTACACAGGGACCTCAATGAATATAATCAGAAAATGTAAAGTTCAATCCGACAAAACTTATATACAGTAAACGCACGGCACTAATATTAATTATAATATTTCTTACAATAAACGCATGGCACTAATATTAAAATCAAATCAATTAAACTTTATGGGTCGAATCAACATAATTATAACTCAGGATTTTTTTAAGCAACATAAAAAATCTACGATATACATGAGAAATAAATGGCAACAGCGCAGCCCAGGTACAATTCAACCTCAATTTCAGGTAATCCAATAAAACCTTATACCACCTAAACCCATAGCTCTGACGTAGCTATCATAAGTTACAGTCATATAAATAATGTCCTTAAGTATAATGCGTACTACATGAATGATGTAAAGATAGTATAATGTATAAAAATAAGAAGTGAAGTTTTATGCCGTTCAACTCGTTATAGTGAGATGCATAAAATCATAGGTCTACATAGTACATATAGCACAAATAAAATCCGACGATTTCCATGTATAAGGTGACCCCGTGCAATAATGTTCCTCCGTATAGATGGGACCATGGAGGTCAATTCTCCTTGGTCGGTATTAATTCTTACATGTGACACACAGGTATAAAATAAAAAATAAAATAAGATAAAACAAAAACTCAACTAAGGTGTGCTGATCCAACCACCTTTTGTAGCATAGTTTTCAACAACTCCGTTAAATTGAATTTGGAATGAAAGAGGAAAATTACTTGTCATTAATTTGTTAAAACCCTAATCAAAACCCCTTGATCATCATCATTTATGTAAGTTTCTACAAGCACAAATAACAAGAGGATGTTTCAGATATTAATCCAATATATCTGATGAGTAACTGTATCCTAAGCCTTTTCATTGTTCTCTTAAAAAGACAAAACATTATATAACGTAAAAAACAAGTGAACACTGAACAATGAAGACGCTGATAAGAATCCTCCTTAAGAGAGATACCAAGGAGAAACATAGAAAGACAAGAGAAACAAACAAAATAGGAAAACAGAAATGGATATGGGGATGTGCGTGTGCGTGTGTGTTTCTTTTGGAATTAGTGATGTGATGAATCTTTACCATTATTCTTGTTTCTTGGCCGTTACATTTGTGTGGTTCCATCTGCAAATGGACAAATGCATTTAAGATGGATGTCCTCATGGGGGGCGAAGAAGAACATATTTAAGATGCCAACATAAGCATAAGTGGTATGATTTCATTTCACAGGGATATCACAACTACCACTTTTATGTATTGAAACAATATACATACCAAAAGAGATAACTCGTTGGGTTGAGAAGTGAGGCTTCCTACCAGTCTTTCAGATTCTATTGAACAAAAGGATATCTAGAAATATAATATTCTCTTACACGAGATGCACCATCCCTTGCCAGAATCCCTTCGAGATCGCCAATAATTCTGGCCAACCATATCTCCAAATTTCGCTGGATTTCTTTGAAGTTGTTTCTAATGGAGTCCAAAGACCGTCTTGTGGTCAGTGTGGTATCACTTCTTACCTCATCCCTGTAATTGCTCTTCCCAATTTCAGTTTGTAACGGCATTAGCTTCTGTCCAGTTTCAGATGCACCCTGTTGAAGCCGAAATGCTTCGAGTAAAAACTCTGTTTGAGTTTGGGTTCTAAATTCTGAACTCAGGGAGGGTTCACAGGGATCACCAGCCTGCTAAAAAAGAAAATGGATGTCAGGCCCAAAAATGCAAATGGTTTCCCATGAAAGGGTAAAATGTGCCAGGTTTAACTAGACGAAACAATAAAAGCTGGCTTGCAGTGGGCCCGTTGTTTTGGGGATACATTCGCGCAAAGTATTAGCTGCCTTTACGTAACATAAACTCCACATTAAACTTTCTTCAAATCAGATTATATTAGTGCATACACATAACACACAGAAAGTTCTGATGTTGCATCATGCTTCCTTGAATTACATAATGGTGATTCTGTTGTTGGCCTTGATTACATGCACAATACTATGAATGATGCAAGCTATCACTTCTCATCCCTGGGATGAAACAGTTGATAGCCAAACAAAAAACTTAGAATAATAATTTAAATAGATAATCAATTGGCACTAAGCTTCACCCACAAACAACTACCTTTGCTTATCCAATTACATTGCACATGAATAAAAATGGTATTCAAGCACACAACCATTGATTCGGGACCAATTATCATCTATTCCAACTGGTTGACATGACAGTAAATATTATCAGGGCATCACCATGATTCATTGTTCTCTACAGAGTTTATAGGACTCGAACCAATTGATTGAATGTACCAATGAATTTTATAGTAGGTGTGTTGACATCACGCATCTTTCATATCAGCTCACATTGAGAGAGACATATTTCAAAATATATAGGTGGCTGTATTGAAATAATTGGAGGATGAAGAATTTTAAGTAAAGGTGGAAAAGGATGACTCACATTCCAACTTATGGATTAATTACAATTCGCAAGGTGGCAAAAACATGAAAAAAGAAAAAAAGAAATACAACACAAATTACTTACTATTCTTCGGCATAAATCGTCAATTTTTTCTGAAAGCGTTTGATATATCTTTGCCTGCTTCTTAATTAAGGATGACACCTTGGATGGATCACCTTTACCAATCTTCTCCAGATTTAATAATTCTTGTTCAAGTGATTTAAGTTTAGAGGAAACTCCTGCCGAATCACCATCTACCTTCCATGGGGACTCCCTTCTGGGGAGAAAAAATTACCCTTAAATGAGTTGGAGATTAATGCCTAATACAACAAAAGTCATCTGCATATAGAATATCAATTATTTACCTTGCCACAAAATGTTTTGTATTATACATTGATTCAAGGGATTCATACTGTACATCCTGCAAGAGTAAACAATTACAGATCAGAAATTGGCAAAATTCTTGGACAAGTAGTTGCTTATAATATTTGTTGCCAAGTAAATCACATTGAGTACACCCAACAAAATTACGGTTTTTGTTTCGAGCGGAATAAATACTGTTATATGGAAGTCAAATAACCTTAGGTCTTGATGTTACTTTACGAAGCAAAAGTCTTCTTCCTAATACCTTTTTAAGTTTTTAGGTAGAGCGGTTCTTTGATACCTTTCTTAAGTAAGAGTTTGGATTGATGATCACTTATCTGGTGAACAATGGAATTTAATAAATACCTGGTTTGCTTAGGCCATCCCTTGTTATTTATTGTTGGTGAATGGTGATTCTCAGCAAAGCCATCTTTCAAAAAAAATAAAAGTAGTTTTCTTGGGACATCTTTACGAAGAGAAGAAGTAAATAAACATACAACCACTTATTTTATGCACAAGATACTAAGGGGGGAAATAATCAAATTGACTAGAGTAAACGACTAGAGAACCAATTATATCAGAGCTGTAAGAAGAGAAGACCCTTTTCCCCCTGGTGGGAGCTTTAAGAATGTTCTTATTTTTTACTGTTTGTTTTCTTGGTTAAGTCAACACTCTCGAAGAACAAAAAAATTTGCTTGTACAGCGTTTGCAGTAGCAAAGAGAAAAAGATTATTAGCAGCAAAAAGGCAAGATGTATTTCTATCTCAATCAGTGAATGCTAACTAACAACAATATTAGCGGCTTTAGCAATTAGCAACCATGTCACCGGCATAGACAATAAACAACCTGCAGAATAATGCCCCTAGATTTCATCACATGATAAGAATGGTGACAACTGCCTGCTGAAATTGAAGTGGACCAGGCATGCAAAGCAACATAACATCCAATGGGAGAAAATTGCTATAAGAAAAGACAGAAACAAACAAATAACAAATGGATGATGCATGGCTCCACCACGATGAATCATAATGAACCTAACCAACTCCATCTGAACTTGAAAGAAAAAACTAAGGCCTAACGGACCCCAGTTGCCATTATAAACACCATTTCTTTTCCTCATAGAAAGTCAGGTCCAAAGCAGAGTTCTACCGTACAAATTACATACCCGAGGAACCTTGAAAATTGAGTAAAAAGTGTTTGGAAAAAGGAACATGAAACAAAGCTAGAACTAAGGATTTTATAACCCAAAATCCTAAAGCAGGTCATCCTTTGGATTAGTAAATCATATTTCATTTTGTATTAAATTCACAACCACTTCACATTTACAAAAAGTTAAAAAAAAAATTATAACCGCCATTATAAAGAGAAAGTTGGTTAAGATAAGTTTAATTCTTAAGAGAGGAAAGAAAATAAATAAATAAAAGTCAAACATGCAGTAATTGTGAATCTTAATTCTAAAGAAAATGATGAAGATTTTCCATCCACAAACCTGCCAAAGGGAGGCTTTTTCAGCCCAGAACTTGGAAGCAGAAGCCATAAACTCTGAATCAAACTCATTACCAAGCTGGTGAGTGTGTTGATGTTGATGTTCATAGATAACCTCCACATTCCTAGCGGTCCCCACCATGCACTCTTCCTCTTCCTCCTCTTTCTGAAACCACTCACTACTCTTCTTCCCGGGCACACCGTAGTACTCCCTGCTCTGGCAAGCACCCAATCCCTCCTCCTCAATCCTCCTTGACATGAAGCTTATCATGTCATCCCTCTCCGCCACTTCCCTCTCCAACTCATCCACACGCGCCTTCGACTCCTCCATCTTCCCCCTCAAGCGCGTGATCTCCTCCGCCGCCGCGTCGATCTGCTGCAGCAACCGCTTCTCCTCCGCCTGCCAGGCGTTCCGATGGGAGGCGAAGATCTCAACCACCCTCGCATTCGCCTTCGAATCTTCTTGCCTCCTTGACTTCATTTGCCTCAGCTCCTCCTCAGCACGAAACAGCTTCAGCGACAGCTCACGCAGCTGAGTCTTCGGTAACAGTGCAAGGAACACCGAGAAGCTTAAGCCTATGTACGAACACAACACCTTCTTCTCCTCTCGCTCTCGCTGTTCGTGTTCCTCCTCTGCCATTGCAATGGTTAACAGGAACAGAAAAAAAAGGGAAGAGAAAGAGGGGTTAGTTTAGTTTAGTTCAGTTTCGAGGTGCAGCTTTGGAACAGAAAAAGCAAATGCTTCTTTTTGGTTTCTGCGTTTTGAGTTTGAGAACGCAGACGCAGCAACAGAAACAAACTACACTGATTTTTTTGTCGTTTGGTTTGTGGGTAGCTGTGGTCGACACAAATGGGTTTGTGTTTCGTACTTAATTACAAAATGGCACTCATCTTCATAAAAAGAAAAAAAAAATTCATATATGAATTTAATATTTTTTAGGGACGAAGAATCGGTTTACAAACTTTCTTAATAAATTTTTACAAATTATACTATTTTTCCTCGAAAAATCATAATAAAATTAGTATTCTCTCGAAAAAAAATAATATAATTTATAAAAAAATTTAAAAAAAAAATTATAAATATAAACTCGTTGTTATAACAAGTTTTTATTGAAACCTGAAACTTTAAAGGGTGATGTAATTATAGTGTAGAGTGTAAAAGTGCTTGTCAGTTCACTTCTGCTACTTTGTAGAGTTGCAGGCTAGGGAGGAAGGTGGGGCCTATCCTATTTCCCTAGCTAGGATGCTATCTTAGATAAAAAAAAAATGTGAAAATGAATCGAAATTTGAGATAAAAATACCAATAAAAGATTTCTCCAATCAATAGAGATAAGTTATTTTTGATGAATTCAAAACGACGTTATTTTATAAGATTATATTAGTCTTTATAAAATTATAATTATAATTTTTTAATTCAAAATGACGTCGTTTTGAGCTCAGAAATAACTTTATTTTCAATGACCGAAGAAATCTTTTTCCTAAAAATACATGAATTGAATTAACAATAGTTAAATTAAATAGATGAGCCGCTCCATCGAAGTTTTAAGTATTAAATATTGTTTTAAAATAGATATTTTTAAAGGAAAAATATTTTTTATATCTGTGATCAAAAAAATTATTTGCCACAAAAAAAAAGTAAGAGAAAGAATACGGTTCCATCTCAATTTTTTCTGTGATGAAAAATTTCTATTACAGATATAGAAAACATTTCCCCAGTTTTTAAATACTTATTAATATTTTGTATTTTAATATAGACAATTTAAAGTGTTTAAAATTTTTAATTTAACAATATAAATAAATAAATTATAAGTCAGTGAACTGATCTGAACAACTTGTCATCCGTGTGAATTTGACGGACTATGAAAAGCCAATCCTTTAACTTTTGGCGGCTTTTAGTTTTCTTTCCTTGAAAAAAACAACTTATTTTTTGGGATCCGTGGGCTTTAGAAAAAAATATATATATTTATTTAAAAAAACTTTTTTAAAACATCAAAATTATTTTATACTTAGATGATTATTTAAAGGGTAAAAAATTTCTTCAGTGGAGATAAGATATCTCCAGTGAGCTCAAAACGATATTATTTTGTGGCTGAAATTAAGGTATCTTTGTAATTATAATATATTTTAGGGTTATATTAGTCTTTATTATTTTAATTTTTTAATATTATAACCTAAAACGAAGTCGTTTTGAGCTCAATGAAAATAATTTTATCTCCGATGACGGGAAAAATATATTTTCTTTATTTAAAAAGTGTTTTTAAATAAAAAAAAGTTATTTGAGTATTAAAATAGGGTAAGGTTATAGTTACTCCCTCTTTTGCTACTACTTGTTACTAATAAATCGTAACCGTTGATTTCCGTCAATCTAATGATTATAATTTATTTGGTCATATTTATTATTTAATTTTTAATTTTTAATAAATTATAACCGTTAAATTTACATAAATCAACAGTTATATTTAGTAATAACAAGTATGTTAAGAACCTTGAGGTCACCCCCCAAAAGCTAACTCAAAGGGTGAAAGTGCTCAAGGCCTTATAAAGGTCATATTAGTTGCCCATCCAATAAATGTGGGACTATATATCTCAACACGCCCCCTCACGCAAGAGCCTTTAGGCTAGAAGCCTGGAAATTGCACAGGCCCATTTTTGGTTTACCTTTTTGTGCTTTTTTTATTTTATCTTAATTCCACTTTTTAAAGCGGGGAACGGTGAGGCTTTGATACCATGTTAAGAACCTTGAGGTCACCACCCAAAAAATTAGCTCAAAGGGTGGGAGTGCCCAGGACCTTATAAAGGACATATTAATTGTTCATCCAACCAATATAGGACTATATATCTTAACAAAGTAATAACAAAAAGGCTATTAAAATAAAATAAAAACATTTGTTTCTTTGAATTATTTTATCGAACACTCGAAAATTGAGTCAATAATGTATTCAACCGAACACTACCGGAGCTACTGGAAACCGACCTATATATAAAAACACCGGACAAAGGCTAGCCCTATGATTTTGAAATACATGGATTGTCCAGATTCGATCGGTATACCAAATGGATTCATTCGCAGAAGTTTTTTTAAAAAATAGATAAAAAATTCCTGTCATCTGATATATTTGTCAAGACTATAATATTATAACAATCAATTAATGTCACTATCAATATTACTACCAATTAATTTCACAGTTAGATCGATTATGTTAATCCAACGGTTATATTTATTTTCATCTTTGTATGATTATGATTTTCCATATTTAATGTAAAAGCATTAATATGAAAAATTATAAGCATACAAAGTTGAAAATAAATATAAAATATTAAAAGGTTTTATAAGAGTTATGTTGTAGGAAAAATGATTGTGTTATGTTATAGAGATTCGTTTTGCGTGCCGTAGTTTTTTTTTTTAAATATGCGGGTCCCACAAAATGTTATGTGTGTAGGAAACTTTGAGCGGTCATGTTAAATGATAAATGCAAATCCCAGTATTAAATATGAGAATTATAACTATACAAAGATTGAAATAAATATAACCGTTAGATCAACATAATCGATTTAACAATGAAATTAATTGATAGGAACATTGATAATAATACTAATTGATTATTACAATATTCTCCCTTTATTTTTTATTAAATAGATTAAGTCCTCAATTTATTTTACGTTTATTTGAGTTCATTGATATTAATCAAAAAAATAATTTAAGATGAAAAGTAATGTTGATATTAATAATAAATCACGCGCTTTTTCATCGTTTGTAAGTTGTAACAACGTAGTAGGATGGTGGCACAGAGAAATTGTTGCAGGTAATAAAATAAAATTCCCCAGCGATGCATGACACGGATTGCGAGTTGAGAGCAGTGTTACAAAAACGGATCGCACTTGACGGCTACGATCGGTTGACCTGTAAATTGGATCTTTAATCGGTCCGCTTTAGATACTAATTTGGTTATGCATTTAACCAAAACTGGTGGATTGGTCTTGAACAGAATTTAACGGCTAATGAACCTGCACCCATTTTTTTTTTTAAAAAGATTGGATTTGTGAAATTTTGAAAATATTAAAAAATACAATTAATGACATTCGAACCAACTATGTGGATTATAACATATTGCACTTACTAGTAAACTATTTTTAATAATGTTATAACGTTTCTAATTTTATATTTATTATATATATTTAATTTGTGTGGTTAAATCAATGATCAACTGATTAAACCAATAATCCATTAACCAATAACCGATTTGAGTTTGATAATACCTGTTGAAACAGGGTACATCTCGAAATGTCAAGGAAAAAAATATGTTAACAATATATTCCAAAAACATAAAGCTAATAATTACGTATAATTTCACGTAGAATATAATATTAATATGATATCGTTAAGGACGGTGTGTTTTAAAATAATTAAAATCCAAAAACAAGAATAAAATACAAAACTATATATAGAAAATACAAGTTGTAGGAATCAGATTTTTGTCCTCCAGCTTGTTTTGAACTTTGTATTTTGAAAAATATAATTATAATATTGAAATTTTTTTTTCCTGACATAGAGGAGGACATTTTTTACAAATTTATAACTATATATTTTCTGGAATATATAGTTAAAACTAAGTTATAGTAGAGAAAAAATGTCATGTAATCAGATCATCCAACGGATATATATATATATATATGTAGAATTTATTTTTTCTAAAGTTACTTTAGGGAACTTTATTTAATGTTCATCAAAACAACGTCGTTTTGGGATGAAAATCATAGTGTTTTTACAATTTTAATTTATTTTAGGTGTAAGATTATAGTGTCCCACATTTAATGCTTTCATCTTTTGTATGGTTATGATTTCTCACATTTATATCTTTACTTGTATATATGGCAAGTATTTGATTGTTGCACGCACAGCAGCTGCAAAAATGTAAATCCCATATATATATATATATATATATATATATATATATATATACGGAGGATATTCTCACTACCAAAATTTTTTACTACCAACTTACTACATATTTAATCACCATTAGATTAAAATTTTCTCTCTCTTCAAAAACTTTTTAACATTCTCTCTTTGATCCAATGGTGATGTGATGTGTAGTAAGTTAGTAGTAAGAATTTTTGGTAGTTAGAATATCCTCACTCTATATATATATATATATATAGGGTTCGTCTTTTTATACCGTCAATGTAGATAAATTATCTACATTGAGCCCAAAATGACGTCGTTTTGAGACGAAAATCAAAATATTTTTATAATTATAATTTATTTCAGAGTTATAATAGTATTTTTCATTATAATCTTTTTATTTTTCAACCCAAAATCATGTTATTTTGAAAGTGTACATTCGAAATAAATATAAATAACTTATGTACGTTCAGTGTAATAATAATGCTAGGATATATATATATATATTATTATTATTTTAAGAAGAAACTGAGTGAAGAATCCGAATTTTGAAGCATGTGGGATACGGACAAAAGGTGTTCACAAAATGGCCATCTTTGGAATGGAATCATTAGTTGCCCCAATGTGGCCTTTATTTGTAGCAGTATTGTACACATTAACTTTTCAATGGAAACCAAATGCAAAAGCAGAAAGAGATGATTGTATTAAAAAACAAAAAACAAAATGAGATGAACATAACCAAAAGGCAAAAAGCAGAAAGAGAAAAACGAGCGGGTAGAGGACAATCCCACAGCCATAGACACTGCCAACACTGCTACACTCACCTTGAGTGGTTAACTGATTAACTCATAGGCCAACACTGCCAACACATTAACTGGTTAACTGCTAAACTGCTACACTCCAATTCGCTTCGCCAGCTTTGCTTTTGCAAAAATATTTACATCAATTAAGTATACTTATGTCAGATGTATTATATTAATTACATTATTATTTAGTAAATAAATCATCAATTTAATTAATAATATGATTTGTGGAAAATATCTAGTCCCAGGCCCACCAATTAAATTTTGACAGCGTCGATATCTTCTCGAAACTGGCAAACGGAGAAAGCGTGAATTCTAATGCACTTTTGCGATGAGGTCCATCATCTGGTACAAACAAAACAGGCTGTTAAACTAGCTCGTGAACTGGGATATCAAAGTGATACAATTGGAGCTTGACTCAAATTTAAAGTTCTGGTTCCTCTGGTGTTGATTGGTGAACAAGGGTTCGGAATTCATCAACAAAAGTATCTCATCTACAAATTAATTACAATTTGGATTAACTTACTTAAAAAGATTAGATCAAATTTTTATTATATATTATTTTAAGCGATTAATATTCTCATTTTATAAAATATATTTTTTATCATTTATACATACATAAAAATGTGTGAGGTAAAATATGGATCCCACGTACTTTTCTATATGTGTAGGAAATAAAATCATCATTTACAATATGAAAAATATTATTCCTTATTTTAAATATGGAATAAGTTGATTCAAATATATACTATTTTATTGTTTATGTGAGAAGAAACAACTTAAATTAAACTAACATTCCAATTTAATTAGAGTGACTTGAAAGAAGCCTTTGCAGGTCATGAACACGAAAAAAAAGGGGAAAACAAAACTTTTTATATAGAAGAGACAATCTTTACCCACCCTCACACATATTCAACACAAGACACATGCAATAAACATGTTAGGTTTTAAAGACAATATCTTTGTTCGGATAAAAAAACTTCTTATCAAAAGCGTTCTTAATCATCACTTGAGACTTGAAACCACAAGTCCTTCAATGAAAGTTTACACCACCTTGTTGTCTTGTAAGAGAAGGATAAATTTTCAACATCCAAAATCCTTCAAAAGAAGTTGCTAAAAAAAAAAACAACACATGAGAGTGGTGGCTATGGTGAGTTTAAGAGAGAGACCGCTACAACTTGTGTGTATTTTCGGTTAGAGTTTTTTGATAGATAAAAATAAGAAAAATGTCGCATATAAATAAGGGGAAAAATAATAAATGTGACGGGTAATCAACCCCTTAATTATGTCAAATTAATGCCCCAACACTTCTTAATAATTTCCTTATTTTTTATCCGGTCTATCCAATTGATTGGTTTTCTTAATTTTAGCCATTAAATTTAATTAATTGATTTCCTTAATTTAGGCCAATCAAAATAAGAATTCAAATTATATTTTATTAATTTAACATTTAGATTAAGGGAAAAATATTTATACAATTACTGCAGATAAGTTATCTACATTTTTTCCAAAACGACGTCGTTTTGGTATGGAACTCTTAAAAAATTATAAATATAAAGACTTTTATAACCCTGAAATAAATTAAAATTACAAAAATACCATGATTTTCATCCTAAAACGACGTCGAATTGGGCTTACTGCAGATAACTTAACTGTAGTAAATGCAGAAAAAACGAACCCTTTGATTAATTAGGTTGGGTCATAAATCAAGTCTCACTTGGCCCGTGTTGACCCAACATGTGTGATTCACCAACTCATACCCATTAACTCTTATTAGGCCCAAACCATATATGCTATAATTCAAGACAATTCAATGTGTTTGTGTGTGACCAATGAGGCTAAACATAACCACTAACATAAATAGGCATGGATCCACTAGCCTTAATTCATTTAATGACAACACAGAGCATTAGTGTTGCGACTCGACAAGTGCACCGGTCGTAAAGTAATAAAGTGTACCAGAGTACGAGATCGTTCCCACAAAGGTCAGAATTTCAAGCACTAGTTCGCTAATCGCGTCTTAGTTAGACAATCAAAAATTTAGATGAATAGAGTTGTGATTCAAAGAACTTAAAATTAAAAACAATTAAAATCATGCAATTAAGGAAATTCAGAATTAAAAGAATGAATGAAGATGATGTTTGATTAAGAATTTAAAACAAGCGTAGTTAATGTTTCGACTTCCCCCAATATCCTCAATATGTTATAAGTTAAATAGCCAATAATCTGTTTCTTAATATATTGCCAATCAATTCTATCTGAGTTAATTACGACTCAATTCCTTGTTACCATAAATCTATGTAATATTGAAAGAACTCTAGTTCCCCGATTATTCTCCAAGAAAACATGCATTAAGATCAAGAATTACAAGATTGCATAATTATCCTATGCCTATTCCTAGGTCACAAGGATTATGACAAATTATCAAGTCATAGTTCATGCACCAACATCCCTATTGTCATACAATTCCCCAAAATCATTCTATAAGGAACAAACTCATAGAAAACATTAAAGACAGATAATTTATTCAATTATAAAAAGAACAGGATTCAGAGACAATTTAATTCATAAACATAACGATTTAATTGGGTTCCATCTACCCTTAAGTACATAAAAGACTACTCTAGCATATTGAATTGAAAATAAATAATGAAGAAAAGAGAACCCCAAGCCTCCATTTGTGTAATGTTGACTTGGTTCCTCAGTGTTCCAGCGCTCCGCAGCAGGATTCCTCCTTGGAATATGAATGGGGATGAATGAATTTCTGAATTGGTGTCTTGGTTCTGACCCCAAGCTCTTTATTTATAGCCATTGGAGGTTGTATCCTTTATTGCATCTCTTGCCGTATCCATATTAGATTTGTAATTGATTCTCCAATTGTTTCCTTTTTGCAATTAATATCTTGTAGATTGGTTGAGAGATTTGAGCTTTGAATCTTGTTATAATCTTCTTTCAATCTTCTCAGGAATCAGCTTTGATATGTTCCCGTTTTAGTTCCATATCATAATTGGACAAATCTTCTTAAATCTCAGCAAATCTTGGTGAATCTTTGTTGTCTGGGACGTGTTTGGGCGCTCAAGCGTGCTGTTGTGCGCTTGAGCGTGCCAAATTGCTGAAATTGCTGTTGTTGTCTGCCTTGGAGCGCTCAAGCGTGCTACTGGACGCTCGAGCGTGCTCCTCGAATCTGAATTTGTGTATTCTTGTGCGCTTGAGCGTGCATGTGTGCGCTTGAGCGTGCATGTGTGCGCTTGAGCGTCCTGATGTGCCCAGTTTGGCTATTTTTTCTGCTTCCAAACGCTCGAGCGTCCTCTTGTGCATTTGAGCGTGCTTTCCTGGACCTTGAATTGTAATATTTTGGTTTCCTGTGATCCATATTGAACCGCTACTTCTTCGTCATGATTTCTTTAGCACTTTTAGCACCATAGCACCATTTCTTGTGGTTTTACCTTCAAAACGCAAATATTATAAAAACGTCAGCTCAATTTCCTATCTTATGCTTTATATGTCGTAAAACCTTGAATTCCATGCATTCCACTACATAACTATTGTATAATTTAGCCTAAAAACATGGCAAACCAAAGGTTTATCAATTAGCAATGCCTTGTTGCCCCATAGTCAGTTGAGTTCATCGAATAATCAACCTGTTATACCTATTTAGTCACCGTGTGCATTATCCTTTCATCTCGATTCTTCGTCCCATTAACCTTGGGCAAATAAACGTATCAACTCATGTGGTCCAGGGTTAGTTTTTGCCAAAACAGATAATCTTCATTTACAAAATCTAAAGGGTGGGTCATCCCATGACTTATTTTCCATGAATAGATTTACGAGTCCCGTAAATGTCATCCTGATTTTACCGGTCTATGGATAACCTAACCTCTCACTGAGATCGACGAATCCCTTTAGCTTGTCACACAACCTTTAGTCATTAAGGCATGCCCAATGGCATACATACGAGTCTTCATATTTCAGACAAACAAGATATACAACTAAACAAGTAACCCAGAGCATAGGACTATGTGACAACATCAGGTCTAAAGAAAAACATACCCAAATAACAAGAGACATTAGCTATTGATACTATCTGTGAGATTTTCCTGCAGTATCTCTTGGCGGATCAGTTTAAATCGAGCTATTCTCTAATAGGTCTACCCACGAGTCAGTTAAGACATCTCCATGTCTGCAGCGCACGAGGTCTCTAGCTTGCTTCTCTATGCAAGTAGCTGAGTCGTGCTGGTCTTACCCGAGATCATCAATGACCATTCTCGGCATCTTTAGACTGGGAACATATTTTAGGCAACAAACACATAGTGTCATTTAGTACTCATGATTGTGATCCTTATCACATATCCTCAATGTGACACTCATCCTATTCCAAAGGCTCTATCGAATTACTCATATCCAACATGTATAAACGTATAATATTTGAGATAGGCAATATGAAACTATATAAAGAATGCTTTTATTCATTAATTTATTCATAACAATAAAGAAGTACATGGGTCCATCTAACTCTCAAATTGTCTTTAAGACACCTATATACTAACACGACTAACATGATTTAAAATCAAGTATGCTCTTAGTCAATATTGTTAGTCTTCTAATAACCAGGTCAATTCTAATCATACTAGCAATGTGGTTTTTTGGATTTATTTTAGGAATTTAAACTTCTTTTGTAACAGGAGAAGTTTTTTTCTCTCGTGCTGTCTCAGTTTGATTTTCATGCCTTTAAAAAAAAAAAAAGTAAATGGTGTACCCAACATAAAATGGGTCAGTAGGAGATGAAAAACTTATCTGAGAAGTTTAAATCCCTTTATTTCATTTTTACATATAACTACCATTATTCATGAAAGAAACCAACCTTTCATCCCATACCATTTATATCATTTGGGACGGGAATACTCAAACAACAACATATAACTTATAATAAGATTTTGTTTTGTCATTTTACTATTTAATATCAATCTACGGTCCGATCAATTTTATATTGTATATAAGGATGAAAATTTAAGTTGATATAACATAATACGATACAAATAACTCTTTAATCTTAAGGTGTTTCCTTATTATGTGAATTGACACGACAAAGTAAGACCCAAATAGCTTGTATATTGAATATTATTTTCCCCATTGTCGTGTTGTCACAATGCGACATGAACAATCTATAAGAAAAATAATGCGAGTCAGTTTTGTATTTGCAAATCGACACACAACACGACATGAACTTGAATATTGGTCAACCCGAACACAAAATTACCGTGTTATGTAAAAGTCGTGACAACTAATTATATATTATTTGATGTGAATAAGTATCAAATAAAATAATTGTAAAATTATTACGGATAATATAAACTTATATTGCATAAGAATAGTAAATCTTACACCAAAATCTTAATCGTTGAATTTCATATATCTAACAATTTTAATTTATTAGAAATTAATAATTAATTAATAAGTGCAATCAAATAGCATGTGAATATTATATTTCACGTGCAAACGATCCCATTTTGTGCCCCAATCCGACATCATATAGCCCCAAAATTTGACTAAGGTTAACACGAATCAGGAATAAAATGGACGAGCACAAATCACAGACATATAATATTAAATGTGATTACCGTAAGCAAGTGATAACATGTCGTTATATTAATACAAATACCATATGATATTGCTACATTGGCATCATTAGTAATAAAACTTAAAATATGACAGTAGCCTCTAACTTAAAACAAAGAGTTAATATCAACTAACATATGGGTGGGAAATAAGGGGAAAATTTTGTACTAAATAAGTGAGTGGGAAGTTGGGTATTTATATAAAGAGTTAAGTGCTTTGGATGACTAAGATAGTCATGATGCGTTTTTCATCAAATTCGCAAAACTTTAAATGGAAAAAAAAAACTAATGAATTTTAGGGATCACATAACTCTTTAGGGTGTGTTTGGTACAATATTTTTTTTAGATTCCTCATAAAGTGACATTGATAATCCTATTTACCCATGTTTGATACAAGAATTGTGATTTTTTTTCGTGAATTTGATTTTTTCAAGATTCGAATTTATGTACACTTTTTAAGGCAAAATATCATTAAAGAATACCATCAGGAGTGATATTTTTGGATTCCAGATAGGTGGAAAAATATTTGGCCTTAGTGCTGCTAGTACGGTGATGGCGCTGCTAGCGCGAAACAACATTTTCTTCTCGTGCTACTAGTGCAATGATGACACCACTAGCGTCGAGTCTTCAAGCAATATTTTATTTCCTCGCCAATAACACGATGATGTCTCATTTAGCGCCAACAGTGCAGTTTGTAAAATTACTCTACATTTCTAGTAATATTTGACAATTAACCAAACATAAAAATCAGGAAACTTGAGTAAACATTTCTGATAATATTTTGGCCTACCAAATAGCTTTATTTTACCATCATATTTCTGATAATCGTGATTCCAAGGGCAATTTTTTTTCCCTCTATCAAATACGCCCTTAAAAAAATAAGAAAAATTATAAAAACAGTCTCATGAAAGGGAAAGGCAGAGCGCGAAAATGAATGCCACCAGCGAAAAATATTTTCAACCTAATACAAAATAGACAAAAATAACAGCCCTGGTTTGTATTTGTAAAGCTTGTCTTAATTTTGAAGTTTCAAATGAGAAACCGAAATACTACATCTCCAAACAACCTTTCATCCATTACGCGCATGATGGAACCATCTATGTTCAATTTTTTTTTGGGTAGACATCTATGTTCAATTCAATTGCAATTGAAGTCTCGTAACTGCGTTAATATATTTTTTAGTACATATAATATGGTAGGGGAAGGATCAGTTTACAAATACACAATATTCTCCCGAAAAAATACAGTGTAACTTAATGTTCTTCCGGTAAAACATAATATAGTTTATAAGAATTTATAAATAAATTTTTTTATAAATATAATCTTTCTCAACATGATACGCCACAAACTACAATCTAAGTGAAATATTGTCTTTTTAGTAATTGTAAAATAATGGGGTTCAATGAAAATCTCTTTGAGGATTGTTATTCTCTTTTTTCTTTTTCTCCCTGTTCCCGATAAAAACATTAACTGAATAAAAGCATGTGTTTTATATATTTTTCAAATTGTAAGTGCAAGTATTGAATGAAAGAGGAAAATAAGTAACTTAATTAAGGATTGAACTTCCGATATCTATACTAACTAGAAGTTGGTTTTGTTCATAATTTAAAGGGAGATGATTTTCTTCTGTCATTGAAGAAAAATCATCTCCTGTCACCTCACAATAGTTTTTTTTTTTCTTTAACTTTTTTTTTGTTTTCAAAAAAATGGTGGGATCCACCATAATATTGTTTCTATGGCATAAGACAAAAAACTGCCTGTAACATAAGAAAAGATTTAGCCTAATTTAAAATGGAGTTTTAATACTCAATTACTTTTTTTCTTGAAAATATAGTAACCTTAATTTTAAAATTAAGCATTATATCTTTTGAATGGACACCAATACTAGTTTTTATGCTGAATTTATAATTAGAGAACAAGGATAAAGTCCAAATGATGTAGTCATTTTCAACAAAAAGAAAAAGAAAAAGAAAAACAAACCTTTCATCAATTAGATCATAACATGGGATATAAAGATAAAATTATGTCACCACATTAGTTTTATAGTAAGGCAGAAGTTATATGTACCATTAATACATAGATAGGAATCTGTCTGTCCATTTTGCTCAAAGCTGCTTTATGTGCACTTTACTTGTGTTACTATTTCATTATTATCTTTCCATTTAAGCTTAAACATTGAAAATAAGAAATATATAATTATATCTAATTATTTAATATAAATAATATGATATGAATATATTAATAAATATCAAGCAATATAGGTTTTTAAAAAGAAGGGAGATGATTTTCTCCTGTTATTGGAGAGAATTCATCTCCTGTTATCTCACATTAGTTTTTTATTTAAGGTTTTTTGTTTTTGTTTTTAATTAAAATGGTGGGACCCAATATAAGATTGTGTGAGTGACATAAGAGAAGAAAATTCCAGCAACATAAGAAAAGATTTCTCCTAAAAAAGAATTGTATTTTGGAAATTATTTTACCAATTTTTTTTTTTTTTAATAAAAAAGTAGTTATTCCTTCAGCTACAAATACAGAGGGAGATTTTATAACACTGTTTGGCCCACCCACGGAGTTGAATAAAATCACCCATAGCACTCTCCAAACGAACGATCTCACTTTCAAATAACTAGCGGCAACTCAATTCCCCAATCTCAGATCAACGAAAACCGCTGATTCGCCGAAAACCCTCCGTTTCACGACGTTCCCTTCGATCACGGAGACGAGGAAGCACTGCACAGCTCCGTTCTAGTTTTCTCTGAATTGAATCTCGTCGGGAAAATAGCCTGAAAAGTGAACGTAATCGGAGGGTTTTGATTTCCGGCAGGGAGCATTGCGCTGTTTACTTTCCTAGCTCGAATTGGTTGAGGAATGACGGATTAAGAAACTTGGAGGTAAATTCGCAAGGGTTCGTCGCCGGCGGGGAGGGGAGGAAACCTAATTTGTGAACTTCGTCTTTTTTTCTTCCTTGAGCGAAGAGGAAAATCGCAGAGTGAAGCGGCGTTAGTGAAGTTTAATTTTGGGGGGTTTTCACGCTTTGAACGTGTGGAACAGCCACCGGCACAGAAGGCGTAAGAAGAAGATAGTAATCGCAATTGATTTCTGCTAGAATCGTGCGCTGTAGCTGTGCTTTGATGAGTTATAAATTCCCGTCTTAAATTGTGATATAGGTTTGTCCACACAACATGGGGTACGATTCGGATAGCCCCTCGCAAGACGGGAGGGATGAAGGTGAGTTTGTTCAATGAAAATTGTAGAATAGCAGCATTAGAAGTAACAGGAACAAGGAGAAAAAAAGAAAGCTACAATAGGTTATCAGGTTGCATAATTGGATGTATAGTCTAGTTGCTATAGTTGTTGTAGGCCCGATACTTATTCCGTTCTCTTGTTCTATCTGTTTATCAAATTTAGTCTTGAGAGTAGGATTGAATGGATGGCATCTATGTTTATGGCTATGTGCTGTAATCTGTAAACTAAAGTTTACATGTGAGTTTTAAGTGGTGTTATTGCATGTAGTTTAGTTTCTTGTTTGGCATAGTTTATTAACTCAATGTTTGATAAATTCGAATTGATAGATGATGAAGAAGAATATGAGGAGTCTGGCAAGGGTAATCGTTTTCTTGGGTTCATGTTTGGAAATGTTGATAATTCTGGTGATCTCGATGTTGATTATCTTGACGAGGTAATTTTATGCAGCCTTTGATGTTGGTTCATGTGTACTTGGTGGTCAAAATGTTTGGAGAATCAAAGATTGAGTGGATGCATGCATATATGTTACGTTTAGATTGCTCATGTATTTTTTAATTGTCTGTTATTTTCAATGATGCGCTATGTACATCCTAAGTAGTTATACAGTTCAAAGTTCCTGAAATTTCTAAGCTAATGTAGCTATTTACGATTGTTAAGTGGAGGGCTTTTAAGTTTCTAAAATTTTATACTAGAGAATTTAAAATCACTTTTACTGTGTTTGAGAATGAGATATTTTTTTTTTGTGGGGATATGTTCATCCTAGAGATTTGCATTGTAACTTCTCAAAAAACAAAAAAAGAGGCTATTTGGAAGCCTGTGTGCAGGATGGTTCTCTAAACTAAAAGTATTATATACAATTCAACTTTGGAGGATTTAATTTAGTGTGCAAATATTCATTGATCGTTTGCTACAGTGGTTAAGATCAAGTTGTTAGCTTACAAAAGGTCATTTATGGAATGAGTTTAGGCATCAGAATTTACAGCTGGGTTTAGAGTGCGTTGGGAGACTGACCTAAAATTTCTGTGTAATAGGATTCATATTGATGTTTATGCTTCATGTTTTTAACTACTTTTTGTGATGTTGGAATTGGGCATGCCAGATTATCAATGATCCAAAGAAGGATATGTTGGAGATTCTTGGTGGTCTTTCTAGAAGATAATTTTATCTTTTAGGATATGTATTCCTTTTTTTGAAAATTGAATTATTTGATTGTTGAATGAGTATTTGCTTGTTCTAGACCGTTGTTATGCTTCTTCATTTATTTATGTTAATATGTTTTGGTGAAAAACTGTAATGTTGGTCTAAATAAGCATATTTCCTTTTTAGGATGCAAAGGAGCATCTTTCTGCATTGGCTGACAAGCTGGGTCCATCACTGACAGATATAGATGTAAGCCAATCTGAATATTGTTATCTGGCTGTATTGTTTGAGTTTAGAATTCAAAATGCTAATCTGTTGATGTGGTCAACCAGTGTCTAATTGACAGTTTTTCCTTCTATATTTCATTGCTTCCACATCTTCTTCCATTCTGATGATGATAATAATGAAGTCTTGTTTTGTTTGCAGTTGTCAGGAAAATCACCACAAACACCACCTGACGTTGTTGAACAAGGTGAAGTTGCCTGCCAGGAAAAACTATATCATGCAGTTTTTGATATTCTGTTGGTATCATTTTTTTCCCTCATCAACTGAGAGCAATTCGCCCGTGTTTTATTTCTACTGGAATTCTTTCCCACATGAAGTATATTTGGTGGAAAATATGAATATATAATAAGTAGCTATTTTTCTTTTCATGTTGAAGAAGAAAATTTCTTATATCTAAGATATTCTACCATGGTATTGGAGGATAAGAGTTGTCAATCCATGGTGGAACTCTCGTTTCAGGAAAAATATCTTTTAAAAAGATTCTTTTTGTAAAATTAAAACATTGGTAGTCATGCCTGATGCAAGGATTAGTAGTGCCACAAGTCAATAGAAGTAGACTCAGAAAACAAGCTGATATGAAGTTTTAGTGATGGCTTATAACTGGTATTAACAATATGCATGGATAATAGCCATCATCCGTTAGCGGCCATCTAATGTCACATGGCTATTCATGGACTCCTAAAATTTGGGGTGAGTGATAGGTGTTTCTGTTGTCTGTTTGCACCAAAATGAATTTTTTTTTCTGAAGTCGTTATTTGATAGGTGGAGTGCATTTTAGTTGAAAAGAATTGTCTTATAAAAGACTTCATTGGAACCTTTATGGGATTCTTCAATCAATAGGAGGTTAAGGTTTGGTGCAGTTGTGCTCTTTTGTACTGGGTATTGGTGCATTTTAGAACAAAATACAAGAAAAATTGCAGTGAGTGGCTTCTGCTAGTGAAAATTTAATGGGTTGGGATACTTTATATGGCTTTTATGTGAGTCTGGATTTGGATCCTTTCATGTAAGGCCCTAGGTCATCTTGTGCTGGGTCCCCAAAATTCATGCACCGCCCCACAATATTTTTCTGCATAGGGGGTTTATGCCAATGTTCCTTTCTCTCTTGTCTAATGACTTAGTCAATTGAGGGCCTCACATTATTAGCATAACTTCTTTACTGTTCTTTATTGTATTGTCTCTTACTTTGTTGTAGTCCAGAGTGAATCAGATAATTTTCCCTTATTCAGTTAGTCAGTTAGCAATTAGTTAGACTGATTAGTTGGACTGATGACTCATTGCTGAGTCATCCTCAAATAGAGCTCGTGACTTTATCTCCTGTAATCTTTTCTTCAGAAATACTATGGGTTCAGCTCAGTTTTCTCTATGCTCTCATTTTCTTGGATTTTCTCTCACTTTCTCACTGTTTCTCATGGAATTCTAATTCGCATGAGGGTGAGGATTTTGATTTGGCTCTCGTAATTTGTTCAATGGGGCTTCTTTGAGAGATTTACAGAGGGATTTAGAAGGCTTTTTAAGCTGAATTTTATTTATTGTTTTTTATTGCTGGGAGGTTTCTTGAACCTTCTGCTCTGCACATTTCTTCTTTCTTGTGGAAATTTCATTTGATAAAGCTTGTGGACATCAAAGGCATTTGTTTGCTAGAATTTGTAAAGTTATTTGAATTTGATGAAGAGCTTGGTTAAAAGGAGCACCACAATAAGACATCTGTTTCCCCCCCTCTTCTGTGTTAATGAGCCACTTTATATGCTCCTATTTGGATTTCATCTTATGTACTCAATGTGTCATTTGCAGAGTGTGACAACTAGACAATATGCTGTTTTTCTAGTAACTTGTATTTGTCTTTTTTAAATAGTGAACAAATGAATCTTAGTATGAAACTCAAAATTAACTTGATAATATGTCTTTTTTTTTTTGGTAAATAAAAAAAATAAAATGAATCTTAGTATGAAACTCAAACTTAAGTTGCTTTATCGTGAATCTTTTTCTACGAAACAACGAAAACTCTTTCAAAACCACTTACATGTACTCATGCAGTCATGCTACTTTAAGACATCTTGCTTCATGTCTGGTGGTATTTGGTTTCCTACGAAGTTTTCTGTGTTAGTTACTAACTGGGATGCTTTTAATCTTAGATTGTGGTGAAAAAGCTGAAGATGCAGTTGATTATGAAGATATTGATGAAGAGTATGATGGTCCAGAGACTGAAGCTGCCAATGAAGAGGACTATTTATTGCCAAAAAAAGAATTTTTCTCTGCTGAAGCCTCTCTTGAAGCTTTGGAGTCCAGACCTTCTGTCTTTGATGATGAAAATTATGATGAAGAATCTGAACAGGAACAAGACTTAGTGAATAACGATTCTAAAATTGATAACATCTCTTTAGCTGGTAATATTTTTTCCTTGAGTTACACCATTTTGTTATTTCTGTTGCACTGTGTGTTTTTAACTTAAGGTGTGGATTTACATGTTTTAGATGTTGGTTCTGGTCATTATAAAAGGGTAAGAATGTTGGTTCAGGTAATCTAGCTCTAGTTTTTTATTTGCAGCCTTGCTCAGATATAGGCTGGAAACATTTCTTGTCCACAGTGCATGATAATGTTTTGGATTTTGCATTTTTATGGGTCTCCTTATTTTCACCTTAAAGATAGTTTTCATTTTCCTTATGTGCATAAGTGCCACTAGGCTCAGGTTCTGTTGTAAACTATTTTCATATATTTTTATTGACCACGGGAAATAACAGTTGTGCTTCGTGAATTTGATTTTCACTGTTCTTGAAATACATATAAAATTTTAAGGGTCCTTTGGTGGACATGATAAGGAGGATAGGATAGGATATGTTATCATATCCTGCCCTTATCCATTGTTTGGTGAACCAATATGATATGATAACCTTATCCTGTTGGCTCATTTTATCATTTCCACAATAGGATAAGTTATCTTAAGGGGGGACTTGGGTTAGGAATGAACAAGATAGGATAGCATATGTCACATCTCTCTCATTCCAAATGTAGCCCTATGTTTTTCCCTTACGAACATTACTGGGCACGTGAGGGTCAACCCTTGCCACTGACCAGCTGCCGCTGCTGGCCATCAGCCACCTTTACCACCCACTACCGCCACCACCATTGCCATCGGCCATCACCATGAGCTACCATCCACCACCATTGTCACCAGTTACAACCAGCCACCACCATTAAACAGCCACCACTTCGGGCTGCCACCACCCCTAACTACCAAGCACCAACTGTCACCGCCACCGCTATCACAATCCATAGCCATCAATTAGCCACCACAATTGCCACCCGTCAGCGTCATTGTCGCCACCACCACTATTTCCACCAACAACTCTCACCTGCCACCATCGCACCAACAATTACCACCATCGCTGTCGTTGCCACTGGCCACTAGCACCCCCAACCTCCAGGCACCAACCATCACTGCCATCAATCGATCACCACAATTGTCATCAATTATTACCGTCGCTATCACCACCATCCATTGCCACCTATCCCTACAACTAATACCACCACAAATTGAATCAGTCAGCACCAGCTGCCGCTGCCACCACCCACCACTGTTATTAGCCACCGCCCATCAATATTGACGATCAATTTAAAATTTAATTTTTAAAAATTTATTTGGTGAGGATATAATTTTAATATTTTAAAAAAATTGAAAGTTATTTATGTATTTTAATATATTTTATTTGAAATTATGACTTTTAATTTTTTTTAATAATTCAAAATAAGAAATAATGTGTAAATAAATAAATGAAAAAATAGTTTAAAAATCAATTTTAAAATATTATATAAAATTCTATTAAAGGGGTATTTCTGTCTATTTATATCATATCATGACACTATATGATTCGCCTCAAACACCGGATATGATAACATTATCTTAGCAGACTGCTTATCTTGTGCACATGGTAGGATCTGAGCTTATCAGGCTCATATCGTATATCCTACTCTTATCCAGCCCTCATATCCTATTCATTCATATCCTATCCTGTCCACCAAACGAGCCCTAAAAGTGCTAGTTATTATTGGTGATATTTGATAATTTGAATCCTGCTATTTCATAGGCTTCGTACGTTTGACTTGATGAATGCTTGATTAGTAGATCGATTATGTGAATTCAATTTTGTATGTGAGGCTCAATTCTTAATTTACCCAAGCTCAAAGTGACTTGTATTTGGCTCATAGGCTTGTGAGCTGTGTTAGATATAAGCTGTTTATATTATTGTACCACATAGTGTAAATAGGGTCCAAGCCCATCTAATTCTTTATTATAAATAGAATCTTGTGTAGTCTGATTAGACACACAAATTTCTCAACTTCAAGTAGCTAATTGACTGAGAACTAGTAAGTTGATTATATTACAAGTTATCATTATAATAAATCTAATTTATTCCAATTTTATTATACAGTTTGATTTAATATTAGATGGAGTCAAACTTGAGTCTGAGTTTCAGCCTTGAATAATCAGCTTGAATTTGAATATAATAGCTTTGTGTTTGAGCTTCTGATTTAATACCTTAATATTTGACTAAGCTCAATTCAACATCTAATCATTATTTGAGCATTGAAGCTTGGAATCTTAGGAAAGAAAACTAAAAATACTTGGTTTTCCTGAATAAATGGTAGGTGAAGTTAATTTCATATTGGAATCTTTCAGTTCACTTATGATAACTTTTTCTCTTTCAGGGGAGCCAGAAGAGAGCTTTCTGGATGCACTTAAAGGGGAGAGCGCTCCCGAGCATGATTCACAAGTTGGCTCACTGCAGACTGAGGAATTGGACTCTGATGAACAAAAACTTGAGGAGGTCAGTTTCATTTTTGCTTTCTTTTTCTATCTCCTAAATGTTTATTTTTGCCTTTCTAGCTTTTTGATATTTATTATCTTGATTGATATTTAACTTGTGTGCTTTTCTGATGATTACATGAATATAAATACTGGTTTGAAGCTGCGACTGGATATGACTCCAAGTTCTATAATGAATATTTTATGTTAGATTACTTGTAAGTTGTAATATTGCAGATGAAAATATAAATGAATGCAACTATTGAGATGTGGAGAGCTTAGTTAATGTTACATGGACTTGCTAAAAGAGGGCTGATTTTTTAATAAACAGGGTAAATAGAAGAACAACTTCTGCTATTAAGAAAGCTGATTGACCCTGTTACAGCTTTCAAATTCCTTTACGGAGGATAATACCCTAGTTAAAAAAAGCAATTCATTAGAAGGACTTTACCTTCTACTTCTAGCCACCTAATATCACTATTAGAATATTTAGAAATATCCTTTAATATCTTTAAGGGCCCGTTTGGATGAGCTTTTAAAAAAATGACTTTTTATGCATTATTTTTTTTAAAATAACTTTTTTTAAAAGGTAAAGTTATTTTATGTTTGGATATATGATGTGAAAATCACTTTTACATAAAAAAGTTGTTTGGATCTTAAAATAAAAAAGTACTAAAATTACATTAAAAGAGAGATAAAATAGGGATAAGGAGAGATAAAATAAGTATGATAGCATGAGGTTAAAATTGTATTTTAAAAATTTACATTATATTTTTCCAAAAAAAATAATTTATATTATCTTTTAATTTCTGCTTTTTTCAAAAGCAACCAACTATTTGCTATAAAAAAAAGCAACATTTTAACTTTTATTTTAAATTTTGCTTTATTAAAAAGTTGTTATCCAAACATCTAAAAATACTCAAAAGGACTTTTATTTAAAAAAAAAACAACTTTTTTAAGAATAAAAGCTCATCCAAACGGACACTAAATAGTTTAGGGTATCTTTGATAATCTCTTAAGAATAGTTTCTGTTAGAGTAGTTGTTAGAATAGTTTAGTATATATAATAGAGTAGTCCCACATCTTGTGGGCTTAGCCCGTTAGATCTTTTAGTCTCTTTAAATAAAGAGCTCTTGTAAATTGTAACACACAATTATTCAATATACCATTATTCTATTATTCAATCTCAAGTTGGTACCAGAGCTGATTGTTTTGGGGACCCTCGCTTCGGCTAAAACCCTAAGCCCACTGCTTAGGTATTCTCTTCTACTTTGCCGTGCGTCTTTTCGACAAGTCTTCCTTTATGCCGTGCGTCCCTCCGGCTTGTTTCTGCAATTGTCAGAGTTACTGTTCACACCGAAGCACTGTTCATCGATGGTACTGTTCACGCATTACTGTTCATCGACGGTACCGTTCATCGTCAGTACAATCAATGTTCGTGTCCGTACAGTCATTGTTCAAGTTGCCGGAAACACTGTTCCGACATCCTTTTTTGGTCGTTCCAAAACAGTATTTGTTCAGTCAATTTCAAACGAAGGATCTTGGTAAGCTTCGTTACTTCTTAGGGATTGAAGTGGCACAATCTAGACAGGGAATTTCTATTTGTCAAAGGAAATATGCCTTGGATATCCTAGAGGAGACTGATATGTTGGGGTGTAAGCCGATTGATACACCCATGGATCCTATTATCAAATTACTACCCGGACAGGAAGAGCCATTATCTGATCCTGGACGTTATCGGAGGTTGATTGGGAAGCTTAATTATCTCACTGTGACTAGGCCGGAGATTTCTTTTGCTGTTAGTGTGGCTAGTCAGTTCCTTGATTCTCCTTGTGATTCTCATTGGGATGCTGTTGTGAGGATCCTTCGGTACATCAAAGGAGCACCAAGGAAAGGCTTATTACATTGATAAGGGAAATACAACAATTTGTGGTTATTCAGATGTCGATTGGGAAGAATTACCCTCGGATAGGCGCTCTACTTCAGGCTATTGTGTCTTCTTTGGAGAAAACCTGATTTGTTGAAAAAGTAAGAAGCAAACTGTTGTTTCCCGCTCTAGTGCAGAAGCCAAGTATTGTGCAATGAGAGTTGCTACCTGCGAGCTAATCTGGTTAAAGTAGTTGATTCGGGAGCTCCATCTTTGTGAACAGAAACAGTCCATGACTCTCATTTGTGACAATCAAGCTGCGCTACATATATCATCTAATCCTGTATTTCGTGAAAGAACCAAACATATAGAGATCGATTGTCATTTCATTCGAGAAAAGATTCAGTAGATTCAGTCAGGAGAAATCAAAATGACATTTGTCAACTCCAATGATCAAATCGCGGATGTCTTTACTAAAGCTCTTAGAGGTCCTCGTGTTGAATACATTTGTGGCAAGCGGGGTGCTTACAATATATATGCACCAACTTGAGGGGGAGTGTTAGAGTAGTTGTCAGAATAATTCAGTGTATATAATAGAATAGTTCCACATCTTGTGGGTTTAGCCCATTAGGTCTTTTAGTCTCTTTAAATAAAGAGCTCTTGTATATTGTAACACAATTATTCAATATACCATTATTCTATTATTCAATCTCAAGTGTTTCCTTATTTTAGGAGCCCTAATTAAATAATATTTAACTAAGTTAAACTAACCAAAACTCCAGTTAGCTTGTCAAACCTATATATCACAATAACTTAGCAAAATGATATTCCAAAACGATTTATAAAGGGGTGGGGGATTGAATTAAAAATCTTTTTTAAATTTACTGAAATTTCGGACCAAGTTCCCCCTATATTTTAGCTACAACGAGAAAAGAGATATACCTGTGAAATATTAAAAGACTTGATACGACCCAAAATCTTTTCAATACCTAATCTGCTATATCTATGTAACGCCTAGAGTTCCAAAATAAATCCATATGCAACCTAAACAATGGATGCTTACTAGAAACAAAGTCATTAGGAAGAAATGCAACTTGCTACTTAGCTATGACACAGAGACTCAATGAAGGCATAAGAACCACAACGAACTTGAGGGGTGGCAACTTGCTACTTAGCTATGACACACATAGACTCCATGAAGGCATAATAACCACAATGAACTTGAAGGGAAAACAAAATATGCACAAGTGGTTTCAACTTTTCAAAATTGAGCTATAAATATGCCACCACAATGAAAGTAAATTTTATAGACAAAATCAATGACGTATGGGTGTAATGAGAATTTAGGAAATTTATAAAGTAATGTAGATGTCATTGTATTTATTTAGCAAAAATGAGATAAAATACATGTTGGGACCCATTTGCAAGGTAGGGGACTTGGAGTTCCACATTGGTTGTATGGGCAACTAATGTGAGGTTTATAAGACCTTGGACACTCACACCCTATGAGCTAGTTTTTGGGGTGAGGTTCTCTTAAGGATCGTATCAATTGGTATCAGAGCCGTCCACTATGTCTTTCAGTTGCAATCGAGCGGTGCGAGTGGTGATACTGACATTGCAGTGTTCGCCCAAGGCTAGTAAAAGACTAGAGCAAAGCCATCCCGCGTGAGCGCCAGGGCTGCAGATCATGGTGGAATGTTACGATCTTATTCTAAGGTATTAGACTTGGAGTCCCATATTTGTTATATAGGTGACTAATGTGGGGTTTATATGGACTTTGGGCTCTACTACCTCTTGAGCTAGCTTTTGGAATGGTGCATCCCAAGGTTTTTATCAAATGATATCAGAGCACCCACTATGTTTCGTAGATTGGAATTTGGAACTGGAACCCGTGGATTGGACCCTTGGACTTGGAACCCCGGGCTTGGGCTGCGAAGCATGATGAATGCTATGACCCATTTGCAAGGTATGGGATCTGGAGTCCCACATTGGTTGTATGGACAACTAATGTGGGGCTTATAAGGCCTTGGGCACTCCCACCCTTTGAGCTAGCTTTTAGGGTGATGTTCTCCTAAGGTTCGTATTAATACATAAATGTAATAATGATATATAACCATTTATAAATGTAATAAAATCGCGAGTTTAACATTATAGGGGTCACACATGAGAGAAGCAAATTCGATGTGGTTCCGCGGTTTTATCTTGCTAATAACTCACTCCTCCTAAAGGTGGCCTGTCTATTAGGGGTGACTCCATCTTGTTGATAGCCATCTCCAAGGGGCGACCTCTCTTTTAGGGCGGCTCCATGTAGCAGATATCCCTTTCCTCTCAGAATAAAGCATTTATATACATAACTAGGTGTTCCCATGCTATTACCCCTTCTAATTTCTACAGATTCTAACGATCCCCACAATATATATATATTGTATACACTAACCAGAATCATGTAATTATGGTTATTAGGATTTCACCGAGTATCACTGGCTTCCTCCGCCCTTAACATATATATATATATAAAGATGGATTTCACCAAGTATCTCTCATTTCCTCCCTCATTAACACACACACACAAACATATATATATATATATATATATATATATATATATATATATATTTCCATTGATATAGGAAAATTATACTTTCAAATTCAATATTTCATATCCAAATGCAATCCAAACAGACACTAAGTTCAAGCCTAGTAGGCTTTGGAGTGTGGGTAAAGGGGCATGCTTGAGATATAAAATCACTCATGTGCTTGCCCCGAACAAATTAAGTTTTTTGGTAAGTTGCTACTTGACAATATGCCTATAACTTTGCCCCTCTTCTGTTTTCAACTAGTTGTTTTCCATGTTTATTTACTATTTTACTTGATGCACTTCCGAAACATGCAAATTTGTTGGATGCTGTTTCAGTATGGTGCTGAATTAATTGTAAAAAGCTACAGGGGGGGTAGGGGAGAATAAGTAAGAGTAAAATGCTTGCTATATATTGGGATGCACTAACTTGGTGTGTAGTTTGGCTCTTTTGTGTATATTGGTAATTGTAGGTTCAGCACATGTGTATCACAGTCTCACAGGGTTATGTGAGTGAGAGGCATGGGGCCAAGGGAATCATCATGAGAGAGTTGAGCTGCCTGGCAATTAGGGAATGCTCATGCAGCATTCTGTTATAGGTGCACGAGGCGAGTGTGGATAGACCATTCTTTTCATTATTTTGGGAATTAGGACCTAGGAGAATCTTTCCCTGGATCTGAGGTATATTCCTCTGGTTGTGTTGCCTTTCTGCTGCCGTAACCCAGGGAAATTCCTTCTGTTGAGGGGATCTTCTCTTTTAATTAGTAAGCAATACCTTATAGTTTGCATTTTCACTTCTGAATCTATCAAGTACACTGGTACAAGCGTTGTCCAATAAGTATTGCACACACTAACATATTTTTCTCTAACATTGATAATAATTTTTGTTGACAGGATTATAAAATTATCATGGTTGACTTTCTATTGACATGTTAATGTCTTAATTGATGAAACGAACAGGAAGGGCCTGAAGTTCTGAAAAGGTCTACGCCGCTGCCCGTTTTGTGTGTGGAAGATGGGATGGAAATTTTACGCTTCTCTGAAATCTTTGGTATTTATGAACCTTTAAGAAAGGGAGAAAAGAGAGAGCACCGGCATTCCACTCCTAGAGGTATTTACTTAGAGATAGGGAATGTTTACTTGGATTTTGTTTGCATTTGCAAGTGTAAGAATCTGTTGAGTTCTTCTATGAGAGGTGTGATCAGAAAACTTAAATAGTTGCCCCAAAATTTATACTGTCATGTGATTGAAATTTAGAACTGGCATTCGTTAGATTTGAATGCCAAAATGTGATGCTAGCTTTCTTCAGTATTTGTTGTTATGGCTTCGGTCCTAATTGGCTCTTTTTTTTTACTCTTGTATTTCCAGATAGATATAAGTCTTCAGATTTATCTGATGATATTGTAGAAGAGGATGAAGAGGAATTTCTCAAGTGCTTTTCTCAGAATCTCTCACTTACTAAACAGGATTGTATAGTCTGTAATGATGTATCAGAAAGCAATGATGTTGACTTGGAATTTCCGAAATTCGGATTTCTTCACAGGGATGTCTCAATGGCTGTGAAAGATGATCGACAATCAAAGGATTCTTATCTTAGTGCTGAACCAATGAAAGGGGATTTTGTAGATGATCTTTCCATGAAAGATCATCCTCTCACGTGGGCCAACTTTTATCCTCTTGATCAGCGAGACTGGGAGGATGATATCCTTTGGGGCAATTCTCCTGTTGCAAGTGACAATAATGTTGAGAGCTATGAAATTTCTGGGCCTGAGTTGGGAGTTTCTCTTGGCAGTGAAATAGAAATTGAAAGTGGGATACAGAATCTTCAGTTGGTGCCCCACAAGATACTCGAGGACAAAGATCATAATGTCTTCATGTGCTGCTCTCCTGTCTCATTGGAACCCTTTGGATCAAGGGATTCTTCTGGAGCTACAACCAATTTGTTGTCCAAAAGTCTATTTCATCCCCAACTTTTGAGGCTACAATCCAGATCTGAAGTGGATAGCTCTAGTCTTGCAGATGGAGGGGGGGCGGATATGTCTGAGAAGCATAATCAAAGTGGTCAAGTAAAGCATTTAACCAAGTTTATGTCACATAACAGAGACATGATGGAGGACTCCTGGTTAGACAAGATAATATGGGAGGAGCTTGATCGGCCTAATGTGGAACCAAAGCTTATCTTTGATCTTCAGGATGATCAAATGCACTTTGAAGTTTTGGATAGCAAGGATGGCACACATCTTCGCCTTCATGCTGGGGCTATGATTTTAACTCGTTCTTTAAAATCAAGCAGTGGGGACTCTTCTGAGCTGCCAGGACATGGGGGTCAATATGGGTGGCGACACGTTGCTAATGACAAACACTATTCAAACAGGAAAACCTCTCAGCAACTGAAATCGAATTCTAAAAAACGCTCAGCTCATGGTGTCAAAGTTTTTCACTCACAGCCTGCACTGAAGTTGCAGACAATGAAATTGAAGTTGAGCAAGTAAGTTTTTGTTTATTTGGGCGAGTCGGTTCTTGATGGCATTGTTTTTGTGTTTTTTGCACTTTTGTCTGTATTTGAGACATTCTTTCTCAGTGAGAATATTATGTTTTTTAAATGAAGTTCTGGTAAAATCTTTTCTTACAAAGTACCTAGCTGTTGAAAGCTTGTTTGATGTTTGTGGCTACTTGATACCCAATATGGTAAAGCACCTTGCCTCCATCCAAATGTTTTGGGATTTCTGTTTTACTTGGCTTAAGCCCTATTCTTGAAGAACAATACTTGAGTCCACAGTTTTTTATAAACCAGGTTCATATGGAAGAAATTGTACATATTCATCTGTCTTTTTGTGGGTGAACCTTTGTTGGTACAGCAGCGTTTTTAATAAATAATTAGTCTGTAATCCACATCTATGAAAGATCAATCTAAAAAGTTTCTGTCTGTTAAATTGACAGAAAAATAAGTAAATGTATTGTTACTTATTAGGAATAATTGTGCATGTGTTACCAATATATATGTCTCTTTGACCCCAAACTTTATATTATGGGCTATGATTATTGTTGAGATATATAAAACCATTAATGTAGCCTCACCGAACAGCTTAAGCTTTTGGGTTGAATTGGTTCTTTACAATTATGTTCATGGCATCTCATTGATGTTCTTCTCATAACAATGTCAAGGGTTGCTATTTTTGATATCAGATTGATTGATTGGGCATCATTGCTGCATTCTTGAATTTTTTATCCTTGTTCCTTGTTGTATCTAGAATTTTTTACTTTGGATGATATTTTATTCTGTGTAGTTTTACGAAAAAGAAGTATTACCAATACACATTTTGAAAAACAATATCAGCCAATTTTTGTTTCATGATTATATTTAACATTTGTTTTATGTTCCCCATTGTGAACTGTAATGAAGGTCTTCATTGGTTATAACATCTGACACATTCCTTAGACTAGCCCATTCTATGATCTGTCAGTTGCCCATAATAATGTTAGTATGGCTTATGCCACTTATCAAGTTCTTGGAAGACCTTTCCTGATTTGTGTGAGTGGGGCATACCAGTTCTTTATTTTTATTTGGTCCTTCGAAATCTATTATCTACACTTACATTGTATATTTTTTGTCTTTATAATCTTACTAAAACTTCTGCAGTAAAGATATTGCAAATTTTCATCGGCCTAAAGCATTATGGTACCCCCATGACAATGAGGTGGCTGTCAAAGAACAAGGGAAATTACCAACACAGGCACCCATGAAAATTATTATGAAGAGCTTGGGCGGCAAGGGGAGTAAACTGAATGTTGATGCTGAAGAAACTCTCTCTTCTGTTAAAGCTAAAGCTTCCAAAAAGCTAGGTTGTCAATTTTGTTTTTCTCCTTTCTAAAATTTCTTCTTTCTATAATAAAATATATTGAGATCATAATTTAACTTGCTGTTTTCATTTCCCCCCCTAATATTTTAGTTTTCTTTGGCTCTTATTCTTGTCTTTAGTTTACTTTTCCCTCCTCTTTATATGACTGACCTGGGATTTTATTTTGGTAGATTTCAAGGTATCAGAAACAGTGAAAATATTTTATTTAGGGAGGGAGCTTGAAGATGACAAATCCCTTGCTGCACAAAATGTTAAACCAAACTCCTTGTTACATCTTGCCCGTACGAAGATACAATTGTGGCCAAGGGCACAAAGGGTTCCTGGTGAGAATAAATCCTTGCGTCCTCCAGGGGCATTTAAGAAAAAGTCTGATCTGTCTGTGAAAGACGGACATGTTTTTCTGATGGAGTAAGTGACTTAAAACTTTTATTCTGCTAATTTGTATGCATGCTTTCCTTTGGAGCAAAGTTATTTTCTTATTTTGCAAGCATGCATACTTCTTGTTCCATGTACTAAGTTTCTTGTTTGTGCTTTGCTTAGTGCTTTTTCTTTCTTCAGCTTCTCTAGCATGGAAGTTAGGAAAGTTTGTATTCAAATTAATCTTATGGCTTTTTGTTTATAAGAATATTTGTTTATAGAAAGGAAATTTTATTAGAGGAAAGAGAAGTACAACTCGGGAGGATGAGATATTCTCCAAAACAAACAAACTGGAGAGCCATAAACTGTAAAAAACCCGATGTAGATGTCAAATATCTTCGTATACTGTTAAACTCCTTCAAAGCAGCCTTGTGCAGAGAGCGTGTTACATAGGAAAGTCATAAACGTAGCCCATCAACATATGTAGAAAGGGGTCGCTGAGTTATTTCTTTTGCATACTTTCATGGTCAAGTAGCTGTTTTCTGGGTCCTTTCTGTAATTGGTATTTGTAGGGTTATTCCCTATGTAGCACCGACATGACACAACACGACACTCCGACACGTCAATCCTAAAAAAATATGGATTTCGACACACTGGGACACGTTTTAATATTAAATAATATTTTTAATTTATATAGTGTATATTTCATTTAATATTCAATTTTTTAACAAAAAAATGAAAATAAACTAATAATAATCATAAAAAAATATTATTTAATATTAAAACTGTAATATGTATTAAAAAAATAAAAAACAAATATTCAAATCACTTAAATTAAAACTGCAATATGAAAGAATAAAAAACTTAAAAATTGCAATATGTATTAAAAAAATAGTTTTAGAAATTCCTTAACGGTAATGATGTTATGCGGTGGGCTTTTGTGGTTCACTTGAATTAACAATATTCAAATCACTTTTAGCTATAGTAAAACAAATGCAAATACCACAAAAAAAATAAAATGATGTACCACAGAGTAAACAATGGAGACTCCACACTGAAAAAGCGATGGGAGAGAGAGTTATCATATCAGAGAGAGAGATTAGAGAGAGAGAGACCAGATCAGAGAGAGAGAGAGATTAGAGAGAGAGAGAGGTCAGAGCACTTACCAGTAGTTGTGAAGAAGGCAGAGCGACGAAGAAACGAGAAGGAAGAGCCCCAATGGCAGCGAGCAGACCACAACTGCAGCGAGCCAAGCGAACAACAGCAGATGAGGAAGAAGAAACTAGCACGAAGAGCCACAAACCACGAAGGCAGCGAGAAGCGATGGCAGAGCTAAGCGCAGGTAGCGTGAAGAAGAAAGAGAGTTAAGGTCGAAACGTTTAGGGTTTACTTTTAAGTTTTTATTAGATGTTATTTTTTTTGAATTTTAATTTTATTAATATATTTTAATTTTTTTAAAAATATGATGTTTTTACAAAAATGCCATTTGACAGTGTCAGACATGGTCAAATTCGCGTGTCGAAATGGTCAACGTGTTGGGAATGTTTGACTTCGTGTCAGAGTGTATCGGCGTGTCGGACACGACACTCCCTGTTTTTTAGCGTGTACGTGCTTCCTTGGTTATTCCAGATTCTTTGATTCTCTCTCTCTCTCTCTCACTCTCTTCGTGTTTGTGTGTGTTGGGGGATGGGAGTGATGAAGGTTAGGAGGAGGATGGTTTGTGATCAAATTTATTATTTAGCTGCTGTGAGGAAGCGTTTTATTTTGAAGATAGAGAATGACAATTTTGAGTTATTTTTTTCGTAGATACAGTGCTATAGCGTGTTCTCTTCTGATTGATAAGCATCCTTCCCATCATAAGGCCTCCACAAGCAGTTAGCCAGAAACACTTTTCGTAATTGAACTTACTCAGAGAGCCTGCTTTTAAGCATATATTCCTGGTGCTCAAACAATGCTTTTCCTTTTTGTCTAACGATTTGTTTATCTGTTCAGACTCCTTTTACTTCTTGAAGCATGCACCTACTTTCTTCCTCATAACTGTTAGAAATAATATTAATCTATTATTATTAGAATAGTCTAGATTGTGGGCTTGGCCCATTAGGTCTTCCCATTAGGTCTTTTAGTCTCTATAAATAGAGAGCCTTCTTGTACAATTATACACACTTGAATATACAATAATATTCAGATTTAATTTGGTATCAGAGCTCTGCTTCCGCATATATATCTTTTCCTTTCTTATTTACTGCCGTGCATCATACCGGCAAACCCTTTTACCGCCGTGCATCATACCGGCAACCTTTTTCAACCTTCCGAACATTGTTAGACCCTTTTTCGATCTCAGATCGTCATCCTCCTTCATTATTTGACCGGAAAACACTGTTCACATCGCCAGAAACACTGTTCCGTCACTGTTTATCACTGTTCCGGCCACCTTTCCGGCGAGAAACCACGCGATTAGGATCCCCTCACGCCGGCGACCGTTTCTGTCCAAGACTCGTCCCAAACGGCCGCAGCACGCGCCACCACAGCCGTCTGCGCGTGGGCCTCACGCGCCACCTCTCTCCGGCGCGTGTGCACTGTTCCGGCCACCTTTTTCGGCCAAACCAAGGCAGACAGGCTCGCCTCTGCCTCCTCCTTCCTGATCCGGTGCCCGTTCGTTGTGGGTCTCTTCCGTTCGGGGGTTTCCAGTGCAAAAGTTGCTACTTTGTTCCTTTTTCGCGTGACTTTTACCGTTTTTTGTTCGTCTGATCGCTGTTTCTAATGGAAGGAACCAGTAAACATCCTTCCGGCATCATTTCAAGTGCTATTCCATCTATCACAACTCTGAAATTGACCGGATCTGCTACTTACAAGACCTGGTCTACTTTTGTTAAGATCTGGTTTACCGGTCAAGGCCATGACAAACATCTCACCACTAAGAAGACTGATATTTCCAAAGATCAGACGTCTGAATGGGAGAAAGTTGATGCTCAGCTCCTCAGTATTCTTTGGCAATCCATTGATTCATCTCTTCTCAATATTTTCATTCCCTTTGAGACCTGCTATGATGTGTGGACGGAAGCCAAAAATCTCTACAACCAATGTGGGACTATATATCTCAACATTAGTTGCACATACAACCAATGTGGGACTATATATCTCAACAATAACAATTGCTTGATTGCATTATGGATCTATGGAATTTCTTTTCAAATTTTGGATCTTTGACTCTGGGTGACTAAATTCTGGAAGTACCTTTTTTGTACAAAATAGCTTTCCAACTTGATATTCTGCTTGCAGTAATATGTAGTTTTGTATGTGTGTATTTCAGCTTTGATTGGAATTTTAAGTTATTCTGAAATGGTAATATGTAACGGTTAATCCTCATCTTAAAACAAATTATTGGGAGCACTGAAATGCACATTATTTTCTGCCTGGAATTCATAGTGAGCATGTCCTCATGAAACCAAATCTAATGTATCCAAGAGCAATGTTTTTTTGGCACTGCACTACCTTGATTTGAGATTTTGTTCAATAAATTTCTTGTCTGCAATGGTGATACTCATGTTACTTTGTTTTTCTTTGGTACTTTGTGTGTTTTGTTGTATGAATGAGGATTGAGGATACTCCATTGGAAGCTCATTGAATATGTTCTCTTCGTAGGTATTGTGAGGAAAGGCCTTTACTTTTGAGCAATGTAGGAATGGGCGCAAGACTTTGTACATACTATCAAAAATGTTCACCGGATGACCAATCTGGCTCCTTATTACGGAACACAGATAGCAGCTTGGGGCACATTATTTCTCTGGATCCTGCTGATAAATCTCCTTTCCTTGGAGATTTAAAACCTGGTTGCAGTCAATCATCACTTGAGACAAATATGTATAGAGCACCCATATTTCCTCATAAAGTTCCATTAACTGACTACCTGCTGGTTCGTTCATCAAAGGGAAAGCTGTCGTTGAGGCGCATCGATAAAGTTCATGTTGTCGGGCAGCAGGTCTGTATATTCTTGTTAAATGCTGTTTGTGGAGTTAATAATTGTCTTCTTTTAATTCTGTAAATTTCAGTTAATGATAAGTTGAAGGAATTTCATTTTAAGTCTTTGAATTATTGTTTGGTGAAACCTTTGATGGATAGCATGTTTTAAGCAGTCACAATGTGTTATTTATCTCTGATTAGCTTTTTCTTGTTTGATACTGCAATTTGCCTACCAAATCACTGGAAATTTCTCAATGGCAAAAAAAAAGAAAAAGAAAGATGTAAAGTTCGTAATTGTGATGTAAGCTAATGTATTATTCAAACACTCTTTGCAGGAGCCTCTCATGGAGGTATTATCACCTGGAAGTAAGAATCTTCAGACTTACATGATGAACAGGCTACTGGTACACATGTGCCGTGAATTCCAAGCAGCAGAGAAGCGACATTTGGCTCCACACATCCGTATTGATGAATTTTTGTCACAGTTTCCTTACCAATCAGAAGCCTCATTCCGTAAGAAAATCAAGGAATATGCCAATTTACAGGTATTGGTGGCTCAGAAAGCTTGTTATCCTATTAATGTATACTAAATGAATGCTAATAGAATTCCTTAGGGTATTTTTGGTTGAAAGAAATGTTTTTTGTTTCTATTTTCTATTATTAGTAATAATTACAAAAATGCCACATTGTTTAACTTTAGTTTCTGTTTTCGAAGATTTGTAATAGTTTTAACCTTTTCCTATACAAATCTTTGAAAACAAGAAATAAAGTGAAAACAAGGTCACATTTTTGTAATTGTTAGTGAAATCAGAACATTGAACCAGGACACATTTTCTGAAGCCAAACGGGACCTTATTTATTTAAGAAAGAATAAAGAGAGAAAGAGCTACTAAACCTTGACTTACAAGGGTAGGGGTGAGGCTATCCTTATATAATTTTATTTTGGAAAGAAAATGAAACCTGACTTACGATTTTTTTCTCAAAAATAAAATTATATATATATATATGCAGAAAATTTCTGCAAAATGATTTTATTTTGGAATTTATGCGATTTGCATTACAATCTGATCTATATTTCTGATTATGTTTTCTATATACCTGAATGTTTCGTTCAATATAAATTACTGCAGAGGGGAACAAATGGACAGTCAATTTTGGTTAAAAAGCGAAATTTCCGCATGTGGTCGGAGGATGAACTGAGAAAAATGGTGACACCAGAGCTTGTGAGTTATATCACATGACATTCAGTTTCTTTGCTGATTAATTAAAACATAACTTTTTGTTGAAATGCAGTATTAATAGTAATAGAGAAGATTATCTTTAAAACATGCTAAGAGGTTTGGAACTTGCACTGTAAAATTTATTCCATCAATTTCATGATTCAGGAGTTCTCCTTTTTGGTGCACTCCTGATGGTGTGCTGTTAGGTTGTTGAAAAAGTGAGGTTTTGAAAAATTATAGGGTTTGTTTGTGTAGAAAATTAGAATTCAAACATGTTTCCGTTTTTATTTCCTATTAATTAGGATTGATTATGATTGATTAGGATTGATTGTGATTGATTAGAATTGATTGTGATTAGGATTGTGATAGGATTGATTAGTCATCGCTTAGTCATTCTTAGCGATTCTTTCTTGTATAAATACTCACTCATGTAATTTATTCAATATCAATATACAAAAACTTCTTTTCAATATGGTATCAGAGCGGGTTCGTTCCTACCCTAATTCAAATCTGAAATAACCATCCAAACACTTCCATCACCGTCAAACACCTCCTAAACACCTCCTTGAATCTGTCCAACACAGAAACCTAGTTTACTGACCTCCGATCAAGAAAGTGAGGTGACCATTCGACTCAGAAGGATCCGACGAGTCGACTGCCGCTGGACCCATCGCCGTCAGCCGCTGCACGCGCCGCCACGCGCGGTCACACGCGCGGCCAGTCTCTGGCGCGTGAGCTCCACGCGCCGCCTTCCAGACGTCTTTTTCCGTCGCGACTTGCACATACCTTCTCGCCGGCTTCTCCCCTTCCTGTTCCAAAGGTCAGATCAAAAGTTTACAAAACTTGATTTTTCATCAACGGTCAACCCTTCTCTTTTTATTCATGGCTTCCTCAAAACACTCTTCCGCCTCCTCATCTGCCCCAAATTCTCAGTCCTCTGGAGACAACTTAGGTTTGCAGATCACCAATCACCGGTTGAACGGTAAGAATTTTCTGCAATGGTTTCAATCTGTTAAGTTGGTCATCCGGGCAAAGGGTAAGATGGGCTATCTTGAGGGAAAAATTAAGAAACCTACTGAGAATTCTCCTGATTATGACGATTGGGAGATTAATAATTCCTTGGTCATGGCTTGGCTGACTAATTCCATGGAACCACAGATTGGCCAAACCTATCTGTTCTTTGATACTGCCAAGGAAATTTGGGATGCTGTTCAACAAAATTACTCCGATCTGGAGAATACCTCTCAAGTTTTTGAACTGAGAAATAAGTTGAGAGACTTTCGTCAAAGGGGTATGACTGTTACTGAATATTTTACTGCACTAACGAATTTATGGCAGGAATTGGATCTTTATTATGCATCTGATCTTAAGGGATTGGAAGCTAATACCCAATTTAAAAAACACTTGGAGAAGGAAAGACTGTATGATTTCCTTGCCGGACTCAACCGAGATCTTGATGAGGTTCGTGGTCGAATATTGGGGCAGCGACCGTTACCTTCACTTGCTGACGCCTTTGCTGAAGTTCGTCGAGAAGCCAGTAGACGGAGAGTTATGCTGGGAGAAAAGGAGTCGCTTGATAAGTCTGATGATATGTCTGCATTAGCTGCCAACCGTACCATTGACCGTTCCTCCGGAGAATCAAAACGGGATGGTCGTCCATGGTGCACCCACTGCAATAAAATTGGTCATACCCGTGAGAAATGTTGGGAAATCCACGGGAAACCTGCAAATTGGAAGCCCAAAGGACAAAATAAAGGTCGTGCATATCAGGTCTCTACTGATGACAAGGTTGATGAGCCTCATGCATCCTCTGACTCTGATGGTGTCTTTCTTAGCAAGACTCAGTTTGAACAACTTCAGAGACTTTTGACTCAACCTCCTAAGGCCACTAGTCATGTGGTCCAGCAAGGTACAACTTTCCATGTTGATAGTCAAAATCATTGGATCCTTGATTCTGGAGCCTCTGATCATATGACAGGTAATCTTGGCTTGTTTTGTTCATACACTCCATATTCTGAACCTTCTCGGGTCAAGATCGCCGATGGCAGTTTTTCCCAGATTGCGGGACACGGAACCATTAAACTTTCTGAGCTGATTACTTTGACATCAGTTCTTTATGTTCCTTCTCTGACTTGTAATCTCATTTCCATTAGCAAGCTCACCTCTGAGTTGCATTGCTTTGCTAAATTCTTTCCACATGGTTGTGTTTTTCAGGAACAGGACTCGGAGAGGATGATTGGCAGTGCTAGAGAGGATGGTGGACTTTACTACTTTGAGGAGGATGTGACTCATGAAGCTGTTTTCGTCGTAGAAAAAAACTCTATGTTTCCTTTTGATTCATGTAATGATGTTATGCTGTGGCATCGTAGGCTAGGCCATCCAAATTTTATTTATCTTCAGAAGTTGTTGCCAAACTTATTTATTAATAAAAGTCCAAGTTTGTTTTCTTGTGATATTTGTCAACTTGCCAAGCATACTCGTGCTCATTATCCTTCTAAAGTTCACCATGACTCTTCCCCATTTTCCTTAATTCATAGTGACATATGGGGTCCAGCCCGTGTTAAAAATATTTCAGGTACTCGATGGTTCATTACCTTCATTGATGACCATTCTCGAGTCTGTTGGGTGTATCTTCTAAAGGATAAGTCCGATGCTGCATCCGTGTTTAAAAAATTTCATGCCATGGTTCAAACCCAATTCCAAGTTGCTATACAAATTCTTCGTACAGATAATGGCAAAGAGTATTTTAACTCTATTCTTGGAGAATATCTTTCCCAACATGGCATCCTTCACCAAAGCTCGTGTCCTGACACACCCCAACAAAACGGAGTTGCGGAAAGAAAAAACCGACATCTCCTTGAAGTTGCTCGGGCTCTTATGTTTACCACGAGTGTTCCTAAATATCTTTGGGGAGAGGCAGTTCTCACTGCCTCGTATCTGATAAATCGAATGCCATCTCGCATTCTGAAATTTCAGTCTCCTCTTTCTAGTCTTGTTCGTATCTTCCCTTCCTTCCGAGGTGTCTCCTCCTTACCTCTCAAGTTATTTGGTTGCGTTGTATTTGTCCATATTCCCTCCCATCAACGGTCTAAGCTTGATCCTAAGTCTCTCCAGTGTGTCTTTATTGGTTATTCTCCTACTCAACGTGGCTATAAGTGTTATTCACCCTCTCTTCGTAAGGTCTTTGTCTCTATGGATGTCACTTTTTCTGAGAATGACCCTTTCTTCCCCTCGACTTCTCTTCAGGGGGAGTCTATAGGAGTAGATGAAGATCAGTCATGGGAACCTATTAATGCCACAATATTACCTCTATTTTTGGAAACAGGGGGAGCTACAGAATCCTCACCATCAGGAGCCTCCTCAAAATGGGGACAAGTTTATAGCAGGCGAAAGCCTCCTCAAAGTGTGAATAACCCAGAGCCTCTACACTGCCAGGATTCTGAACCATGTTCTAGTTCCAGCACCCCAATACTTGAGTGTCATGGTGAAAATGATCTACACTTGCCCATTGCTCTCAGAAAAGGTACTCGATCTTGTACTACTCATCCTATTTCTAATCATATTTCATATGGAAAGTTGTCCCCAGGGTTTCGTGCTTTCAATACTATGTTGGATAGTACAAAGATATCGAGAAATATACATGAGGCTCTCAATGATAAAAAATGGAGGGATGCTGTCTTTGAAGAAATGAATGCTTTAGAAAGAAATGGAACTTGGGAGATAGTGACCCTACCCAAAGGAAAAAAGGCAGTAGGATGCAAATGGGTGTTTACAATAAAATTCAATGCAGATAATAGCATCAACAGATACAAGGCAAGATTGGTTGCAAAGGGTTTCACTCAGACTCATGGGATAGATTATCATGAGACTTTTGCTCCGGTTGCTAAAGTCAATACCATCCGAGTTCTCTTATCTCTTGCTGCCAATCTAGATTGGCCTCTGCAACAGTTAGATGTGAAGAATGCATTCCTAAATGGTGACTTACATGAAGAAGTCTATATGGATCCTCCACCTGGTTTTGAAAAGGGAAATGGATCAGTGTGTAAACTAAAAAAGTCTCTATATGGATTGAAACAGTCTCCCAGAGAATGGTTCGACAAATTCACACAAGCAGTCAAAAGAAGAGGCTTCATTCAAGCACAGACTGATCATACTCTCTTCCACAAACACTCTAAGGATGGTAAAATTGCTATTCTTATTGTATATGTAGATGATATAATTCTTACAGGTGATGATATTGAGGAATTGAACACCTTGAAGAAATTTCTAGCAGCTCAATTTGAACTCAAAGACCTTGGCACTCTCAAATATTTCCTTGGTATGGAAGTTGCTAGGAGCAAAACAGGCATCACTCTAACACAAAAGAAATATGTTCTAGATCTTTTGTTGGAAACAGGAATGTTAGGGTGTAAACCTGCTGAGACACCTGTGGAACCTAATACCAAGTTAGGTATTGAAGATGGGAATGAGGTGGATAAAGAACAATATCAGCGATTGGTTGGTAAACTAATCTACTTATCTCATACGCGTCCTGACATTGCCTTTGTGGTGAGTATGATTAGTCAATTCATGCACTCACCCAAGGAGAAACATCTTAGTGCAGTCTATAGGGTGCTTAGATACCTCAAGAATACTCCAGGAATAAAAAGGGGTATAAAAGGACAATTGAAATCTACACTGATGCAGATTGGGCAGGCTCATCAGTAGACAGGAGATCTACCTCAGGCTATTGCACCTATGTGTGGGGAAATCTTGTTACTTGGAGAAGCAAAAAGCAAACAGTGGTTGCAAGAAGTAGTGCTGAAGCAGAATTTCGAGCTTTAGCTCATGGAGTTTGTGAAGGAATCTGGTTGAGAAGACTTCTTCAAGAGTTGAAGATTTCATATTCCCTACCAATAAAACTATATTGTGACAACAAGGCAGCTGTTAGCATTGCTCAAAATCCTGTGCATCATGATCGAACAAAGCACGTGGAAGTTGATCGTCACTTCATCAAAGAAAAATTAGATGATGGAAGTGTGCGTTTGATATATGTTCCAACCAAAGAGAAAACGGCAGATGTCCTTACCAAGGGCCTACACCGTCCAGCATTCGAAGACTTGATTGGCAAGTTGGGAATGATCAATATTTACCTCCCAACTTGAGGGGGAGTGTAGAAAATTAGAATTCAAACATGTTTCCGTTTTTATTTCCTATTAATTAGGATTGATTATGATTGATTAGGATTGGTTGTGATTGATTAGAATTGATTGTGATTAGGATTGTGATAGGATTGATTAGTCATCGCTTAGTCATTCTTAGCGATTCTTTCTTGTATAAATACTCACTCATGTAATTTATTCAATATCAATATAAAAAAACTTCTTTTCAATAGTTTGATTGTATTATGTTTTTTTTTGTTCTTAAAAATTGTTTTGTAGAATAGTTAATAAAATAGATATTTTTTGTGTTTTTGTTTTGGAAGTTAAAAGTCAAAACACAAAACAAAAACAACTGAGATATGGGGTCTGTGTGATTGTGTTCTGTTGTTTTTCCCCCCTCAAAACTGTTTTGTAGAATTGTTAATGAAACAAGTATTTTCTGGGTTTTTTTTCTTTTGAAAGTTAAAAGTCAAAATACAAAACAAATCTCTAATTTTGATTCTAAAAACTAAAAAATAGTGATAATTTTTAGAACTATTTTTACAAAACAGACATTACCAAACAAGTTTTTTGTTTTTTTTTTGTTCTGAAAATTAAAAAACTGCTTTTAAGAACTGAAATCAAACAAGCCCATATTTTCTAAATTTGATTCTAAAAACTAAAAGACAGTAATAATTTTTAGAACTATTTTTACAAAAAGGACTTATCAAACATTTTTTTTTTTGTAAATAAAATCAATAAACTGTTTTTGAAAACATAATTCAATCAAGTCCATAAATATTGCGTTTTTATCCTTGTGTCTGCTCTTTGCCTTGTACTATTTTATGATTTTGTAAGTTTCAGGGACTAGAAATTTCAATAATATTTTATTATATACTCTACATGTTGCGTAGCTTGGTTGTATGTGTGTGTTTTGAAAGTGCATTAACTGCTTGTGAGTGTGTGTCCAGAATCTTTGCTTTATTGTTTCTTTGTTATAAGACGTATCTGTTACATCTGTTAATATGATTCTTTCTTTGTTTATATTCATTAAAAATTGTTTTAGGTTTGTGCCTATGAGAGTATGCAAGCTGGCCTCTACCGTCTAAAACATTTAGGAATAACTGAAACACATCCTACTAATATTTCGTCTGCAATGAGTCGGCTTCCTGATGAAGCAATAGCACTGGCTGCTGCATCGCACATTGAGAGGGAACTGCAAATTACTCCTTGGAACTTGAGTAACAATTTTGTTGCCTGTACAAGCCAGGTGATCCATGTTTATTCTGATTTTGAGATTATTTGGCATTGGCATCCATCCTGTTTGTGTGTTGAAAATTTGTTAATATATGTCAATTTGGTTTTTTTGTAGATAAAAGTGAAAATATAAAAAAAGAAGAGGAAAAATAAAAAATAAAAAAATAGAAGAATCGATTGCCAAGGAGCAACAAACTACTACATAATGATCTCATTGTAGCTTATCCTTGTTAGATGTGCATATAATTTCTCCATTAATGAGTTGCTGACTTGTATAGTTCCTTATTAGTAACATTTGCACTACTTGTTTATTTAATTTTATGCAAGAGTTTTGTTGAGATATATAAAAAACCATTAATGTACCCTCATCCAACAACTTAAGCTTTTGGGTTGAATTGGTTCTTTACATGGTATCAGAGCCTCGGTGTACCAGGTTCGATCCTCACCGCCTTCCACTTTCTTTCTAGTGGAATTTCTTTCTTCGCACAGGTAGGTGGGCTGTGCATTGTCCACCCTTCAAGCCCAGTGGACTCTCGTGTGAGGGGGCGTGTTAAGATATATAAAAAACTATTAATGTAGTCTCACCCAACAGCTTAAGCTTTTGGGTTGAATTGGTTCTTTACAAGTTTGAAGCTTGAAAATGTGCTATAGTTTTTCACTCAGAATCTCGTGCCAAGGCCCTGAAAATTGTGTGTCCTCTAACATCTTACTTATCCCCTTTCTTCCTTGCATCCCAAAAATCAAAAACTTTATCTTTTTAACTTTTCTCTTTTATATTTTGCAACCCTAAAATTTAGTCAAAAAATCGAAGTTTGCAGCAGCATGTCATAAAGCTGACCTCTTCTGTAATGTTATGTTGAAAAGAAGATGCTTTGCTTTGAGATTTTCATGAATTAAGAGTTAGTGTCCTGAAAGCTATTAGTCCTAGTTCTACATATGGCCTAGAATTACTGCAATTCTTCCTTTAATTACCACAATTCTTCCATTCTGAGTGTCATATAAATCCAATAAAATTTGGGTGCAAGTAAAGTAGATATTGCAGTTGAATTTAGATACATGCAGCAAAAGAATTCATGCATCCATATACAATTGATTTAGTTATAATTTACTTCTATGGGTAGAATTATTTGACTTCTGTACTTTATTTTATTTTTCTATTTTAGTGTTTTGAAATAGGAATTATGTTTTCAGAAGATGGGGATTTTGTAAATAATATAAAGAAAATTTACTACACTGTGATGATAATGTGTTTGTTATTTTTCCTTCTCGTAATTGACTAATTTAGTCATGAAAATTTCCATCCCCCTCCTTCCCTGGAATTTTTTTTGGTAGGGTAAGGAAAATATTGAACGAATGGAAATTACTGGTGTTGGTGATCCATCTGGTCGTGGAATGGGTTTTAGCTATGCTCGGGCACCTCCAAAGGCACCAGTGTCTAGTGCAACGGTGAAGAAGAAAGCTGCTGCTGGCAGGGGAGGTTCCACTGTTACTGGTACAGATGCTGATCTACGTAGATTAAGCATGGAGGCTGCAAGAGAGGTGTGTTGTGTTTTGGTGATCTGCTCTGAACTGCTTGTATTTAGTGAACCATTGAGCTTAATGTTAAAAAAAGACTTTTCTTTTTGGCAGATGAATTTTTTCCTCACATTTTGTACTTTGTTAGTGAGATTGTAAATAAAGCTGAGATGAGGACAGAATCTTGAAATAAACTGATTTACATGTTGCACATGAGAAAAAAAAATTAGTGCAGCAAATTGGATTAATCCATAATGAATATGAATAGGGGTGCCTGAAAAAAAATGGATATTTAATTTTGATCGATGCCTTAGTCAAGTGATTCATTTACTTGAATATAAGTAGGCAAGTATTTCACAAGAACTGGTGTGTTCACCTTTCATTCCCTTATCCTTTTTATTAAACTCAGACCTACATTTGATAAGTGAAATTGATTTTGTGAAATATGATTGTTTTGCTTGTTGGTATTCTCTTTTATATCTATTTTCAGTATTTTTTCCTTTTTGTGCAGATTTTTTCTCACACATATTAAAGTACTTGCTTAAGAACCAAATTATTTTCCACATATATGCTCCACCATATGAACCATCCTTCTCAAAACATTAGTTGTTGAGTGAAAACAGATGAATGGTTTTATATTTCGTATTTTCAATGGTTTTACATCTAACAGTGTCCATTGTGCTAGTTTCTCTTCTTAGTGTCTAGTTGGCTTCGGACTGTTAGTATCATGAGGGTATAGCACAGCTTATTTAATCCATAGGGATTCCTGTTGGTAATCTCAAGTGCTCTTACTTCAGGTTCTTCTCAAGTTCAATGTTCCTGAGGAAGTCATTGCAAAACAAACCCGGTGGCATCGCATTGCTATGATACGCAAACTTTCAAGTGAGCAAGCTGCATCTGGGGTTAAGGTTGATCCAACAACTATCAGCAAATATGCTCGGGGCCAGCGAATGTCCTTTCTTCAGTTACAGCAGCAGACCCGAGAAAAGTGCCAGGAGATTTGGGATCGACAAGTTCAGAGTCTGTCAGCTGTAAATGGTGATGAAAATGATAGTGATTCAGAAGGGAATAGCGATCTAGATTCTTTTGCTGGAGATCTGGAAAATTTACTTGATGCTGAGGAGTGTGAAGAGGGAGAAGAGGGTACCAATGACTTAAAACGTGATAAGGGAGATGGTGTTAAGGGTCTTAAAATGAGAAGACGCCCAACTTTGGCCCAGGCAGAGGAGGAAATAGAAGATGAAGCAGCTGAGGCCGCTGAATTATGCAGATTGCTTATGGATGGTATGATATCTCATTGATCATTGAAGTATTTTATCCAGACCTTTATTAGTACTGAATGTGGGAACATTGATCTTCTTACTGCTGTTCTGATGCAATGACCAGAAGTTGTTAATTGGATCACTATTTTGAAACTGAACTCAGATGTGCTACTTTTCAAATCTGACATTTTTTGGCAATATTTTATTCAGATGATGAAGCTGACAGGAAGAAAAAGAAGAAAGCTAGAGTTATCGTGGAAGAAGCAAGACTGGTACCAAAGCTGCAATCAAAATTCATCTTTGACAACACTGAACAAGTTAAGCAAAAAACAAATACTTTGCAACTAGATGGAACTAATCATTTGAAAGAGGATGCAATTACAGATCTCAGGGAGGTAAGACAAAAACTAGTTTAGTCACGTTGTCCTGTCATGTGCATCTTCTTGTTTAGCACACTTATTTCACAGTTTGTGAGAAGATCATGTCATAGATAGTCCTGTAAACAATTAATTTCCTACCAATGTGGCCTAATTATTTTATTTTATGTGTTTTTGGCAGGAGGAAAACTTCCCATCTAAAAAAAGTAAATCAGTGAAGGTCAATAAAGCAAAGAAGAATGATATCACACCTATTAGTCTACCCAATAAAAAAATAAAATTAAATATGGGAGAAGGAATCAAGGTAAGTCATTAATTTATTCTGTTGCATATCTCTCTTTACTCCCATTGGAAAACCTTTTTATATGGTTGAATTTATGTATAAAGCATTAGTATATGAAGCTGAAATTTTTGGTATAACAGTGCTTGTTTGATAAATAGAGCAACAAATGCATTCATGCCTGTATCAAATGTTTTTGCTGTTTTTTGTGGGTGTTTTTGCTATGTCTTTTAGTTTTATGTAAAAAAACATTTTATATCTTTTATATTCTGAATTGGAACTTTAATTTGAGTTGTGACTTGTGACTTTCGTATGTATTTTTCAATTGGAATTTAATTAAATGTTGTGATTTTAAGGTTATTTTGCTTATGTTATTTTATATGCATATATGTATGTTTCAATATAATTTTGTATTTTAGGTAGAATCTTATGCTTCGTCTTTTGATCTTATGTTTTACATGGCCACCCTCCCCCTTCAGAACCAATATAAGATCTCAATCTTGACCATGAAGGACTTGATGTTTAGAGAGTAAACTGGATATAATTGAAATTGTGTGTCTATAACAGTCAACTCATGGTCTCTATATATAATTTGGTGTTAATTACAATGATTCTATCCTAGATATATATAATACTGATTGATTCTACAATATATACATGATATCTTGTAAGATATTCTAACACTCCCCCTCAAGCTTATGCGTATATATGATATCTACCTAGCTTGTCACATGTATAGTTGACTAAAGGGCCTTTAAGAGCTTTAATGAAGATGTCTGCAAGTTGATCATTTAAGTGTACTAATGTTGTTGCGATCTCCCCAGACTGAATTTTCTGTTAACAAAGTTGTAGCAATCCATTGTGTTTAGTCCTTTCATGAAAGATAGGATTTGAAGATATATGTAGTGCAGCCTAATTGTCACATGATTTTTATCGATTAAGGTTCTCAAATGTTCAATTCTTTGAGCAACTGTTTTAACAAAGTGAGTTCACCAGTTGCAGTTCCTATTGCTTAATACCCAGCTTCTGCATTTGATCTGGAAAGAACAATTTACTTATTGCTTTTCATGAAATCAAATTCCCTCCAAAAAGAACACATTAACCTTAAGTAAAGCACTTATTTGAAGGAGAGTTTGCCTAGTTAGCATTTGTATAACCACAAATCTCCGTATGTACTTTATTTTCATATAGTAAGTCTCTCCTTGTATGATGTATAAAATATTATGACATCAATATCCCAATGAGAGAGAGTAAAGAAATTGGCTTACCACGCTTACTACAAAGGAAATATCTAGCCTTGTTGTTGTAGGGTAAATTAATTTTCCAACTAGTCTTCGATAATAACTACAATTTGACGACGACTCTTTTTGTCTTGGTAGAAGTTTGACATTGGGATCTATAGTTGTATTAATGGGTATGCACCCTTGCATGTCCGTTTCTTCCAATATGTCTAAAGCATATTTTTTCTGGGAGATGGAGATGTCATGTTTAGACAGTGTCACTTCAATACCTAAAAAATGAGAGCTTGCAGTGATCTTTGGTCTGAAAATGTTTGAATAAGTGTTGTTTCAGTTGTTCAATGTCTTCTCAGTCACTGCTAGTGATGACTATGCCATCTGCACAAACAAGATAGATGCATTTACTATATACTGATGCCGATTGAGGTGTGGTGAAGTGAGCGATGATGGGCTTCTGGATATTGGGCTTCATATTTGGCGGTTGCAGCAGAGGCTTGTTGGAAAGAGGTGCAGCAAAGTGGGCTTGCTAGTAATGAGGTGTGGTGAGGTGATGGAGAGTGGAGACTGTTCGGATGTGGTTGGGAAATTTTGTGGTCGCTGGAAAAGTTAACATGGCAGAGGCTTGTCAGAAGGAGGCACGACAAGACAAGCTTGCCAGTATTGAGGCACTACGAGGAGAAAAGGACTATTGGGCAGTTGGCATAGTGGGTTTGGAGATATTTGCCCCTGGATTGTTGGCATGCATTCATTGGAAGAGACTGGTTGAAACCCGCTCTGCTGTGAACTTGAAGTTTAGAGAATAAACTTGATATGTTTGAAATTGTGTAACAGTCCATACACGGTCTCTAAATGTAACGTGTTGGTATTAATTACAATGATTCTATCTTGGATATATATAATCCTAATTGGTTCTAGGATATATACATGAAATCACCTGAAATATTCTAACAAAGGTCAAATCCACAATTTATTGCCCCGTATTAAATGACGGAGAAAATCAGAAACATCTTTCTTTGTCTGAAACTGTTTTTAAGATGTCCTTGTGAAATTCTTTGGTGGATATTACAACTTTTATCATTTTTTGTTATATAATAGAACCAAATGCGTAGAAATAGACTTCTTGATGTTTCTTCAGATTGCAATGCATTATCTTGTTTTGTAGTTATCTTAAAAGCTTTAGACTTGATCTATGTGTTTGTGTGTGAATTTTGTGATTGTTTTCTTTCAAAAAGATTGTTATAATGTTTTCAATTTTTACTCCTGCTTCTGATAGCATCATTAATTTATGTCTGGAGAACCAGGTATTTAAGGAGAAAAAACCATCAAGGGAAACTTTTGTTTGTGGAGCATGTGGCCAGGTGCGTATCTTGAGTTCTTTACAACTTATTAGCCTTTCAGTTGTTCCAGAAAACTAGTGGTTGACACGTATTGCTTGAGGCTTAATGCTTTTGATATTTTTTTAAAAATTTCTTTAGTAGATATAAAGTTAATTGTAACTTTACACGTGTATTTTGCAGCTAATCATGATCAAGAAACTAAAAGAATTCTATATTTTCTACCTTAATAATTAATAAAAGTGATATATCAATGAACGTAAAGTAGATGGGTATTTTGTTTACCCAAAAAAAAAGAAAAGTAGATTGGTATTTTTATTTATGTAAAAGTCTTTGAACTCCGTGCTTTTATATATTTTATTGTTGTAATTATTCTGTTGATGAACCAGCTTGGGCACATGAGAACGAACAAGAACTGTCCAAAATATGGTGAAGATCTAGAAGCACAACTTGAATCTACAGATATAGAAAAATCATCTGGAAAATCTAGCTTTTTGGATCCCTCCGGTCAGTCCCTGAACAAAGCCCCCTCCAAAAAGTCAATATCAAAAAGCGCAACAAAAATTGCTCCAGTTGACAATTCAACAAAAATTCCAGTGAAGTTCAAATGCAGCTCAACTGAGAAATCTTCCGATAAACCTGCAATGGAAACCCTGCAGAGTTCTGAGAAGCCAGTCACTTCTGATTCAGAAACTGCTAAGGTTAATAAGATAATTATTCCCAACAAAGCGAAGCCAGATGATACGCAGGCTGAATCTCGTAAGCATGCTATTGTTATACGGCCTCCTACTGATTCTGGTAGAGGTCAGATTGATTCTCCTAAGTTCCCAATTAAAATACGCCCGCCTTCAGAAACAGATAGGGAGCAAAGTCATAAGAAGATTATTATAAAACGTGCGAAGGAGGTTATTGATCTGGAACTGGACAGTCCTGGTGGAAACACAGGATTTGAACACAGGAAAACTAAAAGAATTGTTGAATTGTCGAATTTTGAGAAGCACAGAAAGCAGGAGGCCATGTATTCAACTGAAGGTTTGGTAAACTGGAAAGCTAAAGAGGATAGAAGATGGTGGGAAGAGCAAGAGAAACGGAGAAATGAAGCAAGACTCAGAGAAGACAGAACAAGGAGGCATCACAAAGAAGAAATCAGGATGCTCAAAGAGCAAGAAAGGTTAGACGAGATAAAAAGATACGAAGAAGATATTAGAAGAGAGAGGGAGGAGGAAGAACGACAAAAAGCAAAGAAGAAAAAGAAGAAAAAAAAGCCTGATTTAAGAGATGATTATTTAGATGACCTCAGAACAAGAAGATATGACAAGAGGATTGTAGAAAGAGAACGGAGTGGAAAAAGGAGATCTGTTGTTGAGTTAGGAAAGATTGGTGCAGATTATAATATGCCACCAACAAAACGCCGAAGAGGGGGAGGGGGAGAGGTACATATTCCTATGCTTGTTTTTCTCTCTCTTTATTTTGTGCTTGTTTCACCTCCATACTTAAAGATTTATTTACTAAAATTATGAGATATGATTTTGAAAAGGGTGAGCCCAGAGCAGTGGTAAAGCTACTCTTTTGTGATTGAAAGATTACGAGTTCGAATTCAAGAAACAACCTTTTTGCTAGTCGGGTTTAACGAGGAGTGGTTTGGTTTGGTTTGTTTGTGAGATAAAATTTTGGTCAGAAATAGTTTTGGATTTATTTTTGTATGGCTGTGGTGGTAGGTCTTTTTGATTATGTTTTTGTAGCATAGCTTGTGTATTTCACTTGGCTTGGGTTGTATGTTAACTTTAATTTTCCTGAAGGTTGGTTTGGCAAATATCTTGGAGAGCATTGTGGACGCCATTGTTAAAGATAGGTATGATCTGTCTTATCTTTTCGTGAAACCGGTGTCAAAGAAGGAGGCTCCTGACTACCTGGATATCATAGAGAGGCCTATGGATCTTTCCCGAATCAGGGAAAGGGTACGGAATATGGAGTACAAGAGCCGAGAAGATTTTAGACATGATATCTGGCAGATTACTTATAATGCCCATAAATATAACGATGGGCGAAATCCGGGAATTCCTCCGGTTGCAGATATGCTTTTGGAATATTGTGATTATTTATTGAATGAGAACGACGATAGCCTCACTGCTGCTGAAGCTGGTATTGAAACTCGTGATTTCTAAGTGATGTCAGATTCAGATCATGATCTGGAGGTTAGGTAGATCTGTTCTAAATGATTTTGATGTGTAGTGTAAGTTTTGGTTTAAAAAAGAAAGGAAAATTCCTCCTGTATTTTTATTTTTATTTTTAACGATGTCAAAGAGGGGTTGCAAGTTGCACGTAAACAAGGTGATAAATTGATAATATCACCATATAGCTCATTATTGGTGTCAAAGAAAATGCCCCCTTTAAGCATTCTTTTGCATGGTTAAAAAAAACAAAAAACTAATAGAATCAGTTTGGCGGACAAAAAGAATTTTTTTCCATATCAACAACTAGAGACATATATTCTTACTACCAGTAAAGAAAACACTCAAAATGATTTTTAGATTTCCATATGTTATTATTCTTTGTTATTATCTTTTAAAATTAATGCATTAATGATGAATTAATAGTGACTTTGGAATAGTTACAAGGTGAATTAATTATAGAAAATGAATGAATTATTTACGTGGCTAATTATTTTTTCAAATAAAGCAAGAGTGGGTTGGCTGTAATTTTATTACAGTTGTGCAATGTAGGTTTGCGCATTAGCAATGACATGCGATGTGTCAGATTGGATAAATGTCCCTGAATGATAATTTTTTTCAAATTTAATCTCAAATGGTCAATTAGCCCTAAAATTTGGCATTCATGCTAGTTACTTCAAATTACGGAACGCTCTACTTGAAATCCCCAGCTAACACCACCACTTACAATAATTAATTCCAAGTGAATTTTTGGCTTGTTCCCTTTGCTACTGATGCCAACATCTAGTTGGCATCAAAATTCTGGATTGTATGAAAGCGAAGGTTTCTTTGCCATTGTTTAGTTGGATTAGTCAAGAGATGACTCTTATCTGCAATATAAATGAAGCACCTATCTTTTTACCATTTGAAGGCAATGTTCTCGCAAAACCGGAATACCTGAATTATTTTGATGAAGGTTGCAATGATCCGGTGTGTAGGTTTCAGCAAACAAATCCGTATCAAACGCAACCTGGCTTTTGTTTTGCTACAAGATTAACATATTTAAACATTATGTTGCTATCTTGGTTTGATTGACAATCCGTAATTTACATTTTATATGTTGTTTATGGACGTGCACTTTCTCACATTTGACTTTTCTTTCTCTTCTATTATGCTTCAGATACTTGGATTAATTTCTTCTGGCCCCAAATTTTTTAGAACCTCTATTAAATAGGTAAAGTGGAACCACCCAATATGTGTGTAGGTCAAATGGCATTTTGTCACATCAGTGAATTGATTCCTGATGCCCTTGGGAGCATAAGCTTAAGCACTGCTCATTTCTTGAACTCTCTGGGTCACTATCATAACTTGTGGTGCAGCCTCTGCGCTATCTTCATTAGAAGCATTAAATTTAGATGCGGTCCTGCTGAAATTGGAACACTGGTGAACATTAAAATTGCACGCTCCTGTGAAAACTGCTAGACACTGAGGATTCAATGCATACTACTAGAAACTTTTTTATTCCATAAATTCAATCAACGTATAATTATTAACGAAGTCAAATTCATGAAAAAAATTAAGGTGTCAACAAATAAAAAATGAACACATATTTTTAATTATACTAATTGAGATATTATAAAAAAACTGAAATTACCAAATTGGAAAAATGAAAGCTAGCAAGAACCATACTCTAATTTGGAAAAAAAAAAAAAAAGACCTGATATTTTTTTTGGTTTCTTACCAAAAAACATACAAATAAATTTAAAAAAAATCCAATGTTGGTGAAGCAGCCAAATCTGTTTTTTTTGTTTTTCTGTTTAGTATGCTATTTTCAAATTTCAAAACGTGCCTTTTTTCTTTCTCTCTCTCTCTCTCTCTCTCTCTCTCTCTCTCTCTTGAAACTCCATAGCTACGAACTCCACTTTCTGAGCTCCATTCTTCTTCAACCCACCAACCCACATGTGATTACGCGCACGAAACCATGTCCCTCCTCAGCAGATTCTTCTACAAGAGACCCCCAGATGGCTTGCTCGAATTCGTCGATAGAGTATACGGTAAAAATCTCCCCTTTCATTCCATTTTTCCTTTCAAAATTTTTCTCAAAGTCCCCATGCTATTTTCTCCGATTATGCAGTTTTCGATTCCTGCTTCTCCACTGAAGCATTACCCGACGGAATGTACCAACTTTACCTTCACGAAATCGTCACCGAGTTGCACGAAGAGTTTCCAGAATCTTCTTTTCTGGCCTTCAATTTCCGCGACGGCGAGAAGCGTAGCCACTTCGCCGAGGTTCTCTGCGAGTACGATGTTACCGTTATGGATTATCCGAAGCAGTACGAGGGTTGTCCCCTTCTGCCCTTGTCTCTGGTTCAGCATTTTCTTCGCGTTTGTGAGAGTTGGCTTTCTTTGGGGAACCACCAAAACGTGATTCTCTTCCACTGTGAAAGAGGGGGTTGGCCCCTCTTGGCGTTCCTTCTTGCTAGCTTCTTAATTTTCAGAAGGGTTCACAGTGGTGAACGCAGGACCCTTGAAATGGTGCATAGAGAGGCACCTAAGGGTTTGTTGCAGCTCTTGTCACCCTTGAACCCTTTGCCTTCTCAGCTTCGTTACATTCAGTATGTGGCAAGGAGGAACATTGTTCCTGAGTGGCCACCACCAGAGAGGGCTCTGTCTCTGGATTGTCTCATTCTTAGAGGAATTCCTGGTTTTGATTCCCAGAATGGGTGCAGGCCCATGGTTAGGATTTTTGGGAGGAATTTACTTAGCAAGGGTGGGCTTTCCACTCAGATGATTTATTCCATGCGCAAGAAGAAGAAGAGCTTGAGGCATTACCGCCAGGTTTGTGGTTTTCTTTTTTTGTGTTTGGTTGAGTTCATTGTGTTCGTGTTACTTTACTTCATGTGCCTATTAGTTGATGCTAGAATGAATGGGCTGTGTTTTTATCTCAGGCAGACTGTGATGTGATTAAGATTGATATTCAATGTTTAGTGCAAGGAGATGTGGTGTTGGAGTGTGTCCACTTGGATTTGGATCTGGAAAGGGAAGTGATGATGTTTCGCGTAATGTTCAACACGGCGTTTATTCGATCCAACATATTGATGCTGAACACTGAAAACTTGGACATTCTTTGGGATTCGAAGGAGAGGTATCCAAAAGGCTTTCGGGCTGAGGTGAGTGCATGTTTTAGCATTGTCTGGAAAACTAAAACTTTGACCACTTGTGTGTGATGGTTGTGATTTTTCCCTAGTAAAGTTACTGGTTATTCTGATCATGTAAAACTTTGAAATTTAGGTTTTGTATGGGGAGGTTGAAAGCATAAGTCCTCCAAGGGCTCCAACAACCATTTTAGATGGTGAGGAGAGAGGTGGATTGCCCATTGAAGCATTTTCAAGGGTTCAAGAACTTTTTAATGGCGTAGAATGGGTTGACAGTGGTGATGCTGCTGCTGTCTGGCTGCTTAAACAACTTACTGTCTTAAATGATGCTAAAGAGCTTTCGAGGTTGCAAGGTAAAGGAAGTTGGTATTCGTCACCTGCTGACTCTGAAGAAGAAAATAATGAATCAAGCACTGCTGATAGTTCAGATGAGGCCTTCGATGTTTTTCCTAAGTCCTCTTCTGATTCTTCAAAATTATTGACATCTGACACCCCTGATTTGGTCCATTTAGCTTTTGAGAACGGTGGTGGAAATTATGGAAATCTTACTTTAAGAACACTTGATCAGTCATTGACCGATTATATTTCAAGTAGGGAAAATTCTCCTCGTTCATCTCCACCATCGCCTTCACCAATTTCTGCTACTCAACCTCTGCTTCCAACACCAGCACAAGTGCCACCTCCTCCACCACCTCCACCTCCACCTCCACCTCCACCAATGTCTAATAAGGAGCCTTCTCTGCCTTTACCTCCGCCGCCCAATAAAGTGCCTCCTCCCCCGCCACCTCCTCTGCCACCCCTTCCTTCTCTTGGTTGTAACATTAATAATGCTAGACCTCCACATCCACCTCCTCCAAGACCTATACAGCCAAGTTTAGCTCCACCACCTCCACCTCCACCACCTCCTCCTCCTACTAGAAGCAGTAATGCCAATAGTACTCCTAGTCCACCTCCTCCAAGGCCTGTACAAACAGGTTCAGCCCCACCACCTCCACCTCCACCTCCTCCGGGGCCTATACGAACAGGTTCAGCACCACCACCTCCACCTCCTCCAGGACCTGTACGAACAGGTTCAGCCCCACCACCTCCACCTCCACCTCCTCCGGGACCTGTACGAACAGGTTCAGCCCCACCACCTCCACCTCCTCCGGGACCTGTACGAACAGATTCAGCCCCACCACCTCCACCTCCTCCAGGACCTGTAAGAACAGGTTCTTCCCCACCACCTCCACCTCCACTTCCTCCAGGACCTGTAAGAACAGGTTCAGCACCACCACCTCCAGGTTCTGTACGAAAAGGTTCAGCCCCACCACCTCCACCACCAGCTCCTCCAGGATCTATACGAATGGGTTCAGTTCCACCGCCAGCACCAAAGCCTCCAAGTGCTCCTCCTCCACCATCCGGTCCTGGTGCATCACCAGTGCCACCTCCATTTCCTGCAGCCAAGGCATCAGGTGTGCCACCACCCCCAAGCAAAGCTTCTTTAGCAACAGGAAATGTTGCAAGAGGTCGTGGTACTGCCATTGCTCCTAAGAAAACTTTGTTAAAGCCCCTACACTGGGTGAAAGTTGCTCGAGCAACACAAGGGAGTCTGTGGGCTGACTCGCAGAAACAAGATAATGAATCGCGGTACTGATTATTGAATTTTCATACAGATATCAGACTTTATTTTCCTAAGAATTATTACATAATCACTGGGAATTGTTATTTTAAGTATATTTGTTTTTTAAAAAAAAATTGTTGATCACATCGTGCACTGTGGTTGTGGGCCCATTTATTTAATTTGCTGTACCCCCTTCTTTGGATAGGACATATGAGGGTGGGATGCTATGTCCATTTAGCATTTCTGATTTGGATAATGAAAGTTTTTGTCAGGGCCCCTGAAATTGATATATCAGAACTCGAGAGCCTGTTTTCTGCAGCATCTGCTTCTGATGGGAGCAGTACTAAAGGTGGAGGTCGGCGTGGTTCTAATATCAACAAACCTGAGAAAGTACAATTGGTATGCTACTCCTCTTTGGCATAAATTATTATACCACCTATTGCTTAAGACTATCTATGCATGATTATAATATTCTATAATGGTAATTAGGTCTCACTGATATTAAAATGGCAATCAAGAGTAATAAGTATCTAAACTGTAGTCTCTGGGAGATTTTGTCTATTCTTGCTCATTCCATGGTAAATAAGAAAGGAAAAAGAACAAAAGAATTTATTCCTAAAAAGTTTTATCTTGGATTGTATTGATATACAATTTTCTATTGAAACAAATATTCAATATTGCAGGATGGGTGTTAAGATATGGTACCTCAGTATGATTATGTGCTATCTAAACCTAATTAAATGCAGATTCTGTTACGCTTTTTATTTTTGTCTGATTTATTTTATCTGATTAATAAAAGAAATATATAACTAATTTTTTTTTCCCACTGTCAGGTTGACTTGCGTAGAGCATATAATTGTGAAATAATGCTCTCTAAAATCAAAATTCCTTTGCCAGATATGCTTGTAAGTATTCCTATCAATTTACTTGGGGGTTTTCTGTTTACTCAATGAAATTACATATTTTATTTAAGTTTCAGATGTTTCTTTCTGTTGCTTCATATTAGATGTATCTTAAACTCACGAACATAAATGTATATTATATTTAGATAGAGCCCAAATGGTGTTGATTTATCCATGCAGCCCAATGTTGTTGTTGATATTGATATTAAAATATATTGACAAATCTGTGGAGTCAAGACTCAACTCAATTGTCGAAAAAGATACCTAGTGGGATTGGGTTTGGATAGGAGGATTCCTAATGCTCCTGTTCTGTTTTTCTCTGTTCTCCTTAATTATATTCTTCTTTTATAGTTAAAGGAAGAGTCCAAACATAAGTATCCAAATATAGGTAATAATGTCTTTAGCTGATGCTTCTAATTTTCTTTTGTAAGTTGTTTATTCTGTTGTTTTGTTTCCTTTAGGAGAACTCTCAATATCCTTCTATGTTCTTCTCTTATTTTCCTATACAAATTCTTCTTCTATGAAAAAGCTTCATAGAAGTGACTAATTTCATATTAAATCTGGAATTGTTTTGTTATGGAAGTCTTCTCTACTGTCAATTTTACAAAGCCATGTTTTTGATTTAGTATGACGTTGTAATGTACTAATGTTTATCCCAGTCTACTTTTGAAAGTTTACTTAGGAGATTTTATATTGCATCATCTTGGTGTTAGAGATTTTTTCATTGTTGTTGACAATGTCGTGTTTTTTTGGTAAATGACAATGTCATGTTTCACCCTGTTAGTTGATTAGACTGGATTTTTAGGAGATTTGCTGACACAGTTGAGGCATTAAATGAGGCTAATAATCTTTCAGTGGATTTCATTATCATATTAGGATTTTGTGAGCATTTCCCCATTTTATTTGATAAAAACTGAAATAATAAGCACTTTTTTGCCAAGAGTTCTACCTAATATTAAATATTAATTCTCTTCCATTTGTGACGTGGGCTGATTTTAAATGGCATTTATTTTCATGTTTGCCGCTCTCAATAGTTCTCATTTTTGTGGGTTTTGTTTTTGGTTCCAGAATGCAGTTTTGGCGTTGGATTCTTCTGTTCTTGATATTGATCAGGTTGAGAATCTCATCAAGTTCTGTCCCACAAAGGAAGAGATGGAAATGTTGAAGGTACTCCCCCCTTCTCCTACCTTGTGCAGGAACCTATCAAAAATTGTGTAAACTGCAATTTGTGACATTATTTAATATCGTAGTGTTTTGGTATTTCTGTGAATTGTATCTTGGTTTGCAATGTTTTAACCTTCATATTCTCTTGTCCTTGGTTCCAGTTTCAAAATATAGAATCATATGATTGTATAGTTGTTTGTACTTTTATAAATTGAGGTTGCCATCTCTACATCATTCAGTGACATTTGATATATTAGAAAGTGCATAAAGCATATTTTCCTATGATCTGGACTTTAGTTAATTTTGTTAGGATTTCAAATATTAATATATTGTGTTGACTTGTCCCATTTTGGTCAAAATAATATGATAGCCATAATAGAAGTTTTATATATTATTAAGTACTATATATAGAGAATTTCAGCTTAAACCTTTTTTAATAAACTGTAGACCTTCATAATGGTACATAAAAAATTGTTGAAAGTTTGCTTAAAAACTAAAATGGTTCTAAAAAATGTATGAGATGCTGCCTTGTCTAATAGGGAAAAAGGAAATTGTCTTTTTTATTTTTCCTTGCTAAAAAAGTCTTTCTGTTTTCAGAATTATACAGGGAACAAGGAAATGCTTGGAAAGTGTGAACAGGTTCTCTCTTTCTTGATACTGTTTAGTCAAACAATCCTTTCAAATTCTGTTTGTTGATTCTCACATTTTCTATTTTGATATCAGTTTTTTATGGAGCTGATGAAGGTTCCTCGAGTAGAATCCAAGTTAAGGGTGTTTGCTTTTAAAATCACCTTTTCTTCTCAGGTATGTTATCTAGGTTATGATTATCTATGTATAGTTTAGCATTCTATATTTCTATTGCTATTGATAATAATATTTCATGCTTAAATACTTGTTCTTCTTGCTTCTTCAGGTGAATGATTTAAGGTTACATTTAAATACAATCAATGGTGCAACCAGAGAGGTACAGTTTAATGGCTCCTAGTTGACAAACACGAAGGCATTATTGAGCTGCATCTTTATTTATGTTATTACCCATGCTTACAGGTGAAAGAATCTGTAAAATTGCGTCAAATAATGCAGACTATTCTTACTTTGGGCAATGCCTTGAATCAAGGAACAACACGGGGTATTTTGTTGTTAACTCTAATCCCACTTGTGTGTATTTTAAATTTGAGATGGATTTTTACTTCCTGTTTCACCTCAATATGATTGGCAGAATAAGAAAGCTTCTGGTATACTGTTTAGATTATATTTTCTCTGTTGTTCATTGCAGGATCAGCAGTTGGATTCAAATTGGATAGCCTTCTTAAATTATCTGATACTCGTGCAAGAAATAACAAAATGACTTTAATGCATTATTTGTGTAAGGTAGATATGCCAAAATCTTCAAATTATATTTTGCATTTTACTATTGTATCTTTAAGGTCGTTGCGGGATATTGATTGGCTGTTGGTGTCTTAGGACAGATTGGAGTATGGAGAGTTAGACTTTCCATGTTCCAAATGGACCATGTTTAGTCCTTTTCCCCTATATCTCCCTTTGCCTCTTTCTTTACCCCTCCTTTTTTTTTCTCTTTTTTCCTCTCAATCTTTCTTCTCATTTATTTATTCATTTATGTATTTTCTTCTTTTTTCTTTATTTTTCTCTCTTTCTTTATTTTTACATTCTTATTCTTTCTTTCTTCCTCTTATGTATCTTTATTTTCACTTTATTTTATTTTTCCTTTTAATTGTTTATTGCTATTTGTTTTAATGATTAGTGTTATATGTATATATATATTTTTAACTTTTTTTCCTTAATCTTTTTGTACTTTTCATTTGGGTTCATTTGCCACCGATGCCAACTGGTTTGGGATAAAGGTGTTGTTGATATTGATCTTTAAGGTTGTTGTGGTCTTCTCTGTCCCAATGTAAATATACTCAATAAATTATTATGTGAAAGAAAAGAAATTCCATTTTCCTCCTGAAAAGAGTTCTCTCTGTAACTTTTGATATTAAGGCTTCTCTGTTCTTTTTCTGGGCATTATTCGAGGCTTGTGGGTCACAATTTAAAGAAATCTGAATCTCCCGTTTTTATATACTTGGCTACATCTATCTCTCATTGAACTTGTACTTCTGGTATAAGATTGTAGTTTATGCAAGGTATTAACTCCCCTTTGCGTCACAGGGTAAAAAATAATTCTCTGTTGATTGAGAAGGGGCAAGGTTGCATTAATTTTGCCATGATGTTTGAGTGCTTATATCAGAGAGTCAACTGTAGAAGTATGCTTCGGAGACTACTAAGTTATTAGCTTTGTTTATGTTATTTAGTTTCCTTTAGCTTTACAATATCCAAGTTCTTCTATTTTATTTTTTCATTTCCTTTTTGTTCTATCCATCTTGTTTTCAATGTTTATGCTTCTTCTGGTCTTTAACATGTTCTATTCCTTATAAAAACTCATCATCTGTTTGCCAAGGATGCAACTTTGGATATGATATCTTACAAAGTTTTATTCTTGTCTCACTAGCTTCTTGCTGAGAAAATGCCCGAATTGCTAGATTTTGACAAGGATCTTGTCCATTTGGAAGCTGCGTCTAAGGTATTCTTTTGGTCATCAATGCTTTTCATTCACTTTCTTGATGATAGTTGTATTCCAGATTATCTTGTGTAAGGTTAATTGTTTATGGATTTGTGTACTCTACGTCCAATATCTAGATCCAACTGAAAGCATTAGCTGAAGAAATGCAAGCTGTGAGTAAAGGTTTAGAGAAAGTTGAGCAAGAACTCACTGCTTCTGAAATTGATGGTGCTATATCTACAGGATTTCGTAAGGTGAGGACTAAAAAATGGTGGCTTTTACACTATGAGAGATATTGCTTCTAACTGAAGATACTTCTCTACTAGAGAAAACACAAATGTTTGTCCCATTGAACACAATAGTGGCATCCTCAAAACTTGCATTTATTATTTTTGTTTTGATCCGTTCCTCAGCATCCTGACTCCCAGCCCCTCAACACACAAATGTACGCATAAAAGAAACAGAAGCCTCTGCAACAACTCTAGCTTGACTCTAATTCATTCTATGAAAACTCTAAAGAAAATCAAAGGGCATGCAATCAAGGCACCAAAACAAAACTAGATATTTCCTTTGGTTACATTGCTACATGATAAGATCTGTATGCAAAGTAATGCTGTGATCTTTACCAATAGATTATAATATTGTTAACAACTGTTAGCTATCATGCATCTAGCTAATTTTTTTTATGAATTGTTACATGGCTGTATGGCCCTGTGGGATAAACCTTGATTTGATTAATAAAATATTTGATTTTATCTATTCAGGATTTTCTCAGTACTGTTTCTCTTGTTCAGGTGTTGAAGAATTTTCTTGATATTGCTGAAGCTGATGTGAGGTCACTTATATCATTGTATTCCGAAGTGGTGAGTCCTGTTATAGTTATAGTTCTTATTTTCTGGGTGCTGTTCTAGGCTGGAAGATTGAGCAGGAGATTGCCTGCTCAGAAGAGAGTTTGATGTACCTTCCAGATAATAGTCAGGACTTGGGACTATGTTGATAACTAATTCTGCCAACTGCTACTTATTTCTTGTTTTTGGTCTTCATACTTTCTCTTTCAGGGAAGAAATGCAGATTCTTTGTCTCAGTACTTTGGGGAGGATCCATCTAGGTGCCCCTTTGAACAAGGTCTGTTGTTTTCTACAGTCTATACTCATGCACAAGGACTGAGTTTTTAACCCTTTTTTTGGTTGTAAATTGTAAGGATTGTTTAGAAGGGCCCATGTTTTCGGTTTGGCTTTAAGAAATTCAAAATTTTTCATTGCTTGAGCAGTGCGAATATGTCTGGAGGAAGAAGATGTCTAGATTGCCTTTCTATCTCCTTGGTTGTGTTGTTGTCCTTGTCACTTTAAGCTGTATAAGGATGATGAAAAATAGAAATTATAGTTGACTGCAAATGAGTTTGTGAAGGTCTATCCTTAGTAGAGATTAAAGATGAACCATATATCCTTCTGATGTGTGCTCCTTACTGATAACACCCATAAAACACTGAATTATTTTGTTTTTTAAATCTGTCAAGATTATGTTGACTGTTAAAGGTTGTGTTCTTGTTGCAGTGACACAAATCCTTGTTGTCTTTGTCAAGATGTTCAAGAAGTCAAGGGAAGAGAATGAAAGGCAGGCGGATGCTGAAAAAAAGAAATTAGAGAAAGAAGCCATGAAGGAAAGGGCATCAAATAACACGCATTCCAAAAAAGATGGTGTTCGTTAGATATTTAAACAAACAAGGGGCATGGTTACTTTCATTTCAAGCATACTGCATTGTACATTTTGGAGTGTCTCAAATGCATATTTGCATGCACCATTGGGATCCTATACCTCCTAAGAGCAACGCTGGCCGTTGTGCATATGGTTTGTCAGTTCCTTGTAGTTGGATCAAAATGCATCTCTACTTTTGCTGGTAAAGGAGTATACATCAATTCTGTAATTATACCACAAGGCAACTAATATAGAAAATTCATGTTATGTTCCTCTTTATAATAGAGGACATGTATAATTTTTATTTTTTTTAAATTCAAATTTTCTTGTACTTTTGGATATTGCCTTCTCAATTTGTAATCTAGCTGCAGATAAGATTTTGTAGTTCAAAAAACGCTTACGTTGGATATATGATAAGGAATTCTTTACTTGTATGATATATGCTATGGTTAGCAATCATTGTTATAGGTGAATAAAGGTGTTAAACCACAATGTGTTAGCCTGTGCAGATTCTTCTTTGTTTTGAACCGAAAACCCTTTCCTTAATTTGATTGTTTTTTTTTTTATTGAACTGAGTGTGGCTTGATAGATATGAGCATGTTCCAAAATTTTCATATAAGGATAATTTTAAACTGAATTTTTTTTTTTTTGAGCTGTCAATGTATTTTGATAATGATTACTTCGATGTAATATATGGTTATAAGGCACAACTGGAACGAGAAAGTGGGAATGCTGAAGTAGCACAGCACAGCGAGATCTGGAATATGTTAAAAGAGGAAGAGAATGAACATATGAATTTAAAATTTCAGACATTAAACTAAACCATGAATCTTTAAAGAATCAACCAAACCAAAACCTCTATTATCATGTGGCTTGACGTTTTGAACACTCAATATCTGGAACCAAATTGAATTTTGTTCATATTACCACATTCACTTGTTTTTCTTCATGAGATTGTTTAGTCCATTATAGACAATTTACAACTCTCCTGCATTTCAATTATTTGTGTTTATATACACTGTAACATGTGACTGACGGTAATAGCTTGAGACAAATATAGTGTTACATATATAATTAGTGAACCTGATCAACCGAGCTCAACCAGTCATACCAGTAACACTTGGAAAAACTTCAATTCAATTTGGTCCTTTAGGATCTTACATAGGAAGAGAAGAAGCTTCTTGTTCTGAGGCTCCTAATTTTTTGGCCTTCTCCTTCTCAAGCAAGTAAAGTCTCTCTGCTTCTGGTATTGCCCGTATGATTGTCTGCAACTTGAAATTTAACTCCTCCACCTTTTCCATGAGTCTGTCATTTGTAAACATGCCTCGAATAACAGTTTGGATGGTTTCCCAACTCTCCATTAGTGGTAATACAATTATCACAGCAGAACCAACAGTACCCCATCCTATAGCAATCACTGCCCAGAAATGGAAGTAGCCCTTGCTAAACTCCCCTGTGGTAATGCACAAACAAACCTAAGTTAAATTCTGTGACATTGAAATTATAAGACACCAAATCAGATATGTTACCACTTTTGAGGAAAACAAAGATTTTGCAGGCATGAAAAAGAAAATCATGGTCATATGTTAGCTAATGTAACTCAAAAGTTACCTGCTGGGAGGGAGAGAATAGGCCATAGTATAACTATCAAAACAGTGAAACCAATGCCCCACTTCACTATCCATACTTTGGCTCTTATTAACTTTTCTTCTTTAAACTCTTCTGCTGGCAGGTCAGTCTTTTCCTTTTCAACCACTGTGATTTGCTTAGTGGTACTCCAGTCATAGTTCTGAGGCCACAACATGCTGCACATAGCATGAACAACTCCTCCAGTTAATATAGAGACAAGGTTTCCAGCAAGCATTGGTGCATTTCTGCCAGTTGTATCAAGGTTTATCCGGCCATACTCTATTTTTGTAACTGACAACCATGTGATAATCCCAAGAACACAACCAAATATTGTTCCAAAAATGGCACCAATTGCATTTGCTTTTCTCCATAGAAGCATAAAAGCTATAGGAATAACTGCTGAGCCAATCAGAACTCCCATTGCAAGGTACATCCATCCTAAAGAAACTCCAGCCTTGTTCAGTATAACTGCTAGCAATCCCATGAAACTCCCGAATCCTAGAATAACACCCCTTGATACTCGAAGGATTTTCTTTCCACTTGCATTAGGATTTATGTAAGTACGGTAGATATCATATGTGCATAATGATGACACAGCAATTAGTTCTGATGAACCAGCAGAAGTCACTGCCCTGATAAGTATATCAAAACCATCAGAAAGTAAAACGAGGATGCTTCATAGTTTCCATACAAGCCTTATAGCAAATTAACTTGTTATGTTATTAACACTTTGTTATCCCAATCTTTTCAAGGCATATTAAAAGTATTTCTTATAGGAACCTTATTGTAACTTACATAAAAAGCATGGTAAGAAGAAGAATAGATCCTCCTTTCCCCATCAAAGCTACAGCAGTAGCAGGAGGAACAAGTCCACGACCTGCCTCACTTTCATTTATTGGTAAATCAAGGGCAAGGGCTCCCAAACCCAATGAAGTAGCCAAAGAAAATGGCACTGCAAACCAGACCAAGCCTCCCAACAAGTAGCCCTTGTGAGTTGATGAAGGTCTTGCAGCAATGGCGCTCACCCAATATCCCTAAACATTCCCCATTTGAAGAATCAGTAATGACAAAATCCAAATATTATTATAGAAAAAAGGAGCTTAAGATACAACCATGCATATTCATAGCTCATTTTTATTGTTTCACACTAACACAAATCAAACAAACTGAAAAAGGAAAGACAGATGTCTTAATTCATGCTTACGTTATCAACAAATACAGTGCCAAAGTTGCCAACGATGTTTATAATCCCAAAAACTAAGCCACCTGAACTCAGCATTGTTAGGTAAGAACCTCCATGATTCCCACTAACAGGACCACAAGATTGTCCATGGTGTGATATAGGATCTTGACATGCTCTTGATTTGCTTGCTACCTCAAGCAGGCGATTGTAAACAACAGTGGGGCTACCAAGCTCACTGCTAGCCGTATATACAAGGTAGACAAAAATGACCAAAACAACGTGCACTGAAAAGTTAAAACAAACAATTTCCCAGTTCAACAATAAAATACATGAATGTTGCAAAATGTAAACATAGTTTGGGGGGAAAAGTGACAAAAACTTAAGTAGAAACCTATGACAGAATGTATATAGCTTGCTAAGAACGTGGCCTTTAATCCACCAGCTAGTGTATAGACAATTACTCCAAGTGGTATTAGAAAGCTAGCAGCATAAATGTTCACTCCAGTTAATGCATTAACAACCGCAGAACCACCAAGGAGCAACATAGCCGTCACAATTATATTTGTCAAGAAGCAGAAAAAGAGGAATACAATGTGCGCAGAAGTACCCCAACTGAGGCAAAGAAAAGAAACATTGTTATCACTAGAGTGACAAAGAACTTGCACTTAAGCATTTAGCAACAAAACATGAAACAAAAAAACTCTAATTTATTTGCCAGTAACATACCGGGCTTTGACAATTTCACACACAGTATGAGCATGAGGAGCTTTTCTTTTAATCTCTATAGCCATTATTCCGAACAACATTACCTGCTCATTCTCAATGCATTATCATATCTCATACTTCACTTTCAAAATTTAGAAAGACAAAAAAAGAAGAAGCTATTTTCTGAGTAGATATAAAATATAAGCTTCATGCCTGAATGGTTGCTCCACTAGCATACCAGAAAGGTCCACTAACACCATACTCCCAAGCAACGTTAGAGCTTTGCAGGACTGTAGCAGCCCATGTCCACTGCACAAATTCATTGAAAGAAAAGAGATATGAAACTGGAACTACAGGTTTTATCTAAGTGTGCAATATGAGGCTATCTGAAACTGAATCCATTACCTGAGACACAATAACACTAGCAATGAGTCCTGTCTTAACACTTCTTCCTGCTGTGTTGAACCATTCAGAAGTGTGACGGGACCCAACATACCGCTTCTCCAACCATACCTGGTTCACAAGAATGTGTGTATCAAATAAATTGATCATTATTTATAACTAAAGAGTGGTGAAACTAGAAGTATGAAAGTATAGTTGTTATGGGAAAGAAAAACATGGTTTAGGCAGTGATTTTCTACTTGTACCACATATGAAAATAGAATCAAAATAACTAGAGAAAGAAACAGATTGAAGAACTACTAACCAAGAAAGAGGTGAAGACAGCAAAGAAAGCACCAAAACCAAGAATGACAGAATAGCCAACTCCCTGATTAAGCACAGGTTTTCCTTCAAAGAAACTGGATTGCCTCACACAGTCAACTCCATTTTGAGACACATGATAGTACTTGCCAGAAAATTCAAAGGGTGGACAGTGTGATGCAGAAGCCATGAAAGAAGTGCAGGAAAACCTTGCCTTACTTAGTTGCTGTTCATCTAATAAAATTAAAATATCTATACAGATATTCCTAAGTCTTCATTTCTTAGAAACCATATCATCAATTTTGAGGTTCATGTCTAGCTGGGTAGTAAGTCAAACTAAGAAGGAATCTAAAGTATTTTGAAAGAATCTACAGGATGGAATCAATCATGGAACTCATTTGTTTAAGTGTTGAATTTTGGACAATTGTTATTTTATCCGAATGTCTCAGAGTAAGGAGTATCTCTGATTGGATGCCCAGACTACTAAAAAAGCAAATAAATTTAACACATTATTATTATTATTATTATTAGGAGTAGAATATTGTAACAACCAATTGTGTTACTATCAATGTTACTGCCAATCAATTTAACTGTTAGATCGATTATGTTGATGAAACATTAAATATGGAAAATCATAACGATACAAAGATGAAAATAAATATTAAATATTAAATATGAGAAATCATAATCATACAAAAATGAAAATAAATATAACCGTTGGATCAACATAATCGATCTAACGGTGAAAGTAATTAGTAGTAACATTAATAATAACACTAAATGGTTATTACAATATCTTTTCCATTATTATTATTATTATTATTATTATTATTATTATTATTAGTATAGGAAAGAATTCACCGCCTCACTTTGGTACTCTCCATTATTTTATTTAAGTGGGCAGCAAATATGTTGTGCATGTTTGGATTCTCTCTTTTCTTAGTTGGAAACTATTTATAAGTAGAAGCTGAACCAAGCAGGTTTTGAGAAAAAACTCTTATAGTGAAAATCTTTTTTTTTTATAATGAAGAAAAAAACTAAAAGCCAAAAACTGTGAGGGGAGTTCTTTTTAAAGTTATTACAAGCTTTTCTTGAATTGTGTATTTTTTTTTTTTTTTAAATGAAGAGCTATAAAGATAGAGGGAAAGCCAATTTTCTTGAAATATGTATTTTTAAGTAATTTTTAAACTAAAATTTTATATAATCACCAAACAGCTTTTAGCTTTTTTTAAACATTTTTTTTAGCTTTAGCTTATAAGTAGCTTCTATATTAAAAAAAAAAAGAATCCAAACATGCTCTTGTTCTTACAACTTAAAATTTTTACAACCTCTTACAATTTATTTTTTCACCGTTAATTTTCGTCAATCCAACGTAGAGATTAAACTTATTGGACTTTTGATCATTAAATAAATAAATCGCATGCAGTTATATCTGAAGTTGCGAAGGATTAAATTGATAAACATTTTTGGAGAGAACTATTTTTTTTTTCAAATACAAATTATATCATAGAAAATGCCAGTTTCTAAATTAATTTATTAATTACAAGAAAGTGAAAAAGAGTTAGGTCAGACCTTCTTTTAAACGGGTCTACTTTATTTCTCAATCACAAAACTTGAACTGTTTGACCATCTTCGGTCATTGACCCAAGAGAAGTGAGATAAATAATTTTCTTACACACACAAAAGAGGGGTGAGTTTTATTACTTTTTTTTCTCTCTCCTCTTACCTGTGGGTCTCACTTGTAATTTTATTTCTACAACATAAGATAACAACTTTCCTACAACATAAAAAAAATATTTTTCGTATATAGATGTGAAAGCATTAAATGTGAAGAATTATAACCATACAAAAGATGAAAGCATTAAATGTAGGGAATCATAACCATATATCTATCACTACGGTATATAAAGCGGATGTAGAAATGAGAATATATATATATATATATATATATATATATATATATATATATATATATATATGGGGAAGGATATTGTGACAACCAAGTTGTGTTACTACCAAGTGACTATCAATTAATCTCACCGTTAGATCGATTATGTTGATCCAACGGTTATATTTGTTTTCATCTTTGTATGGTTATGATTTCCCATATTTAAATTGAAAGCATTAAATATGGGAGCATAACCATACAAAAGTGGAAATAAATATAAAGTATTAAATTTGGGAAACCATGACCATACAAAGATGAAAATTAATATAACCGTTGGATCAACATAATCAATCTAACGGTGAGATTAATTGGTAGTCACTTAGTAGTTGGTAGTAACACAATTTGGTTGTCACAATATCCTTCCCCTATATATATATGGGGCAGGATCTTCTTATACCGGTGTAAGAATAATAACTCTTACACTCAATCTTAACCGTTGATTTTTGCATATCTAACGGTTATAATTAATAATTAATTAATGAGAATAATGTAATTAAGTACAGTCGTTTGATGAACAAAAATCAATGGTTAAGATTGAGTGTAAGAGTTATTATTCTTACACTGGTGTAAGTTGATCATGTCTCTCAATATATATCTGTGTGAAAAATTATTTCTATAGTCATTTCAGATACTACAGCTACAGTTTTATAATTATGTACTTCCTAGAGTACATAGTTATAACATTAAAGTTTTGTTTTCTCTCTCTCACGTCAGCAGATAGGTTTTAGAAAGTGATTGAGGAGAGAAAAAAAAATAACTTTAATGTTATAACTATGTACTCCCGAGAGCATATAGTTACAACGGGTAGCTGTAGATAACCTTATCTAAAGTGGCTATAGAAATATTTGCCCCATATATGTGTATATATATATATATATGTGTGTGTGTGTATGTGTATATATATATGTGTGTGTGTCTATATATATGTGTGTGTGTGTCTATATATATATATATATATATATATATATATATATATATATATATATAACCGTATACTTGTCATTAATGGGCGTCAAGCGGTTGGAGAAATGATTTTACCATATATATATAGAGAAAAATGTGTGTCATTTTAAGTGAGAGAAAGAGATAGATAAAAAGGGAGAGAGTGGACCAAAAAAAATAAATTTGTGAGAGTAAAATGACACAAGTTGTGTCTTTTAAAATGACAAACACTTTTTCCATATATATATGGTAAATAATTGACTGTTGAACGTCAAACGGTTGAAAAAATGTAAAACCCCTATACATATAATTTCCTACACACACACACACACATATATGCATGGTAGTTAAAATCGGGATTTCATCTAAAATCGTAAGGAGGATAAAAAAGCGTAAAACGTAAAAAAAATCGTAAAAACGTAAAAGCGTTTGGAATTTTGATGAAATCGTTTTGATTAAAAGAAATCGTAAAATCGCAAATTTAAATCGGGATTTTAACTACCATAGGGGTTTACATTTTTCCAGCCGCTTGACGTCCAACAATCAATTATTTACCATATATATAGGTGACATTAAATGTAGGAAATCATAATTATACACCTGTTATTGTTATACGTCAAGCGGCTGGAGAAATGATTTTATCATATATAGGGTAGGATTCTTTGACACCGGTGTCAAATTTAAGGTTTCATACCTTATCTGAGAGCCGTTAGATCAAAAAAGATCAATGATGTCACATGCTTATAAATCACAGTTGTTGATCTTTTTTGATCTAACGACTTTCAGTTAAGGTGTCAAACTTTAAATTTGACACTGATTTTAAAGTATGCTATCCCTTCTCACACACACACAAATGAATATGCTGACTCTTTTGACTAATCATTACATATCATTAAATTTTAACCAATCTAACTAAATTCTAACTTAATAATCATTACATAGATAAAATTCTAAACATTTTTATCTCTTTGTCTTGCAGGGGTGTCTCCACGTAGCCCCCTTATATATATATATATATATATATATATATATATATATATATATATATATGGCTTATCATTTCTCAAATAGCTTGAGATAATTTTATCTCCGGCTATTAAATTATAACCGTACAAAGATAAATTAATGGTGATAAAGGAAGAGAGAAAAAAAGGAAATCATAACCATTCAAAGGTGAATCAATATATATATATATATAAGGAAATAAATAAACAAAACAACGTAGTTTTAGAGTGACCGGAGATAAAATTATCTCAAACAGCTTGAGAAATATTTTTCCCATATATATATATATATATATATATATTACATTTCTCCATACGCTTGACGTCAAGCAGTCAATTATTTATCATATATATATATATGGTAAAATTATTTCTCCAGCCGCTTGACGTCTAGCAATGATAGGTATATGATTATATATATATATATATATATATATATATATATATATATTATGCTGCACACCGACACGACACATCGACATGTTAATTCTAAAAAAATATTAGATTTCGATATGTTGAGATACATTTTGATATTATATAATATTTTAATAAATATAATATAGTTTACGTTTAATACATATAATAGCTCATAATAAGTCAATTATATTATACTTATAAATTATTTTACATATAAATTAAGCTAATTTAATTATATATTAAAAAATTCTAAACTATAAAATAAAATAAAGAACTATTTTCATCGTTTGAAAATACAATATATTATCTATTTTTAATTATTATTTATTTTTTTAATTCAAATAAAATAATACAATACCTATTTTTATTTTACTATACAAATTTTCTATATTTTAAAATTATTAATATAAAACGATTTATTATATTAGACTGCGAACACGATTTTATTATACGATACCCTTATGTTGTTTCTTGTCTGTTATGGGCCAGACTAACTTGAAGCTTGAGGTAATTCGGCTTGAATTAGGTCGGGTCGATACACCCACTCGTTCTGGAGGTTAAAATTAGGGTTACCGCTCACTGTGAATTGGGTAGTGAAAAATGAGAGATTTGAGAGCTTTCCATCAGATTTAGTAGTGTCAGTTATATCATATGTGTTTATTATATCATATCTCTTTATGTTAACCTTTCCAAAAAATAAAGATACTTAATATGTATTCTTGGAGTGGAGCACCATAATTGATGAATTTGACGACTGTATGTAGTTCAAAGTGATGTTGTGTACATGAGAAGTGACCAATAGAGTAGAAACGTTTCTTTTCGGTTTAAATGATAATGTAATGAAGTCTATTTCAAATATACTAGTGAACTTAACTTATTGTTTAATATATAATTGAATAGTAAGGATATTTTTTATGATCGCTGCTTTAGAATCTCACATTCTTTATTATTTTATTATTCTTATGGTATATATATATATAGGAAAAATAAATCTTATGTTGTTGGAAAATCCTAATATCATATCATAGATACATCAAGTGTGGGACCTACCTATTTAAACAAAAAACAAAAAAAAGAGTGGCACATCTTTTTATTGTGTGTGTAGGAAGAATTTGTTTTCTCATGCAACATGAGAAAAACAAATCCCTATATATATATATATATATATATATATATATATATATATATATATATATATGAGATCATTTGACTCTAAAATAAGATTTGTAAGTCTTACTCCTCATCATAACTATTGATTTCCGTCCATCCAACGGTTATAGTTTAGGAAGTTATATTAATTAGTTAATTATTAATTACACTATAAACGACAACTGTTGATTTCCATCCATCAACGGCTGAGAGGTGGAGTAAGACTTAGTCAAAAGAACCCTCCCCATTTATATATATATATATATATATATATATATATATATATATATATATATATGGGTTTTGATTTTCTGATGCAGTAGGATAAAATTTTGTCATGCTATAGATACATCTTATGTGGGCCCACATCTATTTAAAAAAATAAAAAACAAAAAAAAATATTGCACGAGAATCGAAGGGTCATTAGTATGAGAAAATAACTCTCTTACGACATGAGAAAATGTTTTCCATATATATATATATATATATATATATATATATATATATGAGTTTGATATTCTCATGTTGCATGAGAATTGAATTCTCATGTTGTGACGCAATTAGTGGATGGTCCCACATTTATTAAAAAAAGAAAAAGAAAAGAAAAGCTTTGCACACAAATCGAAGGGTCACAATATGAGAATTAAATTCTCATGCAACATGAAAAAATATTTTTCCATCTATATATGTGTGTGAGGCAGGTTCTTTTTACACCAGTATAAAACTAACAAGTCTTACACCACATCTCAACCATTGATGGACGGAAATAATCAGTTGGTATTTGTAGTGTAATCAATGGTTAATTAATTCGTATGACTTTCTAAATTATAACCGTTCGATACACGAAAATTAACGGTTGACACCGATGTAAATGATATTGATCATATATATATATATTGATCAGGATCATTTTACATTAGTGTGAGTTACACTCTCAATCTTATCCGTTGATTCCATTTTAGTAATGTGAACCATTGGATACAAGTGGATTAATGGTCAAGATTGAGTGTAAGATTTCTAACTCTTACACCGGTGTAAGAATATCTTGCACCTATATATATATATATATATATGGGCTTATCGTTTCTCAAGCTGCTTGAGATAATTTTATCTCCGGCTACTAAATCATAATCTTACAAAGATGGATCAATGGTGATAAAGGAAGAGAGAGAAAAAGGAAATAATAACCATTCAAAGGTGAATCAATTAATATAAGGAAATAAATAAATAAAACGACGTAGTTTTGGAGTAGCCGAAGATAAATTTATCTCAAGCTGCTTGATAAATATTTTTTCATATATATATATATATATGGGAAAAACATTTCTCAAGCTGCTTGAGATAAGTTTATCTCCGGCCACCCCAAAACTACGTCGTTTTGATTATTTCTTTATATTTATTGATTCACTTTTGAATGGTTATGATTCCTCTTTTCTCTCTCTTCTTTTATCACCTTTGATCCATCTTTGTACGGTTATGATTTAGTAGCCGGAGATAAAATTATCTCCGCCAGCTTGAGAAATGATAAGCCCTATATATATATTATCTTTTGATTTTGTTTTAATGTTTGACAACATTCACAATAAAATAATTGAATGACGTAACAAGAATGAAAGTGTAAAACTTTTTTTTTTTTTTTTTTGATAATGCATTACAATTCAATTAGAATTTTCTGGTGTAGACAATACTCAATTTTAAATTTTGCCTTGACTTATAATATTTTATTTTTTAATTTATATGAATATTGTTAGTAACGTGGCGCTTGAATCTTGAGGGTCCTTCTCCAAAGATAGCTTCCTTTGTCTTTCTTGCTAACGCTGACGCTCACGGGATTGGTTCTCTTTTTTATTTTGTTCTCTTTTATTTTTTATTGCCCCTCCACCCCACTTTGTATTTAGTATTGGGATAATTTCTAGTTGTGTCAAATTCTATGCTTCATTCAAATTTCTCTTATTGTCGGGAAATATATATTTTTTGGGTTAGATTTAGTTTATATAACTTTAATAAATTAGTTATTATGCAACTATACTATAAAAATACTTTATAAATTTTTTAAGGGTTTATTATTTCTCATCTGGTAGGAGATAATTTTATTTTTTATATATATATAAAAATGTGTGGAACTGATATTTTCTTTTTCTTTTTTTTCTTTTCACATGATCCTACATAAATCTCACATACTTTTATATATATGTAGAATATAATTTTCTTTAATAATATAAGAAATATTAATCTCATTTTTTAATTTCAACATGAATGGCATGCTAGGAATAGGACCGACATAATTTTAATATTAAGATGAGGTTAGTAGTACATTCAAAAGTACAATGTATCTGACAAATAAAAAAATGTATCGCTTAATAGATAGAGATTAGTTTAAAATGTTCTCATCATTTCAATGCATACTAATCTTAATAAATTAGTTATTTTGCGACTACACTATAAAAATACTATATAAATAATTTAAGTGATTATTGTTTCTCATTTAATAGGATCGAAATAATTTTATTTTATATATATACATAAAAATAGGTGCAATCCATATTTTTTTTCTTTCTCCTTTTCACATGGCTCTATATAAATTTCATATATTTATATATATATGTAGAAGATAATTTTATTTTTTATAATATGAAAAATATTAATCCATTTTTTAATTTCAACATGAATGGCATGCAAGGAATAGGGTCGAAGTAATTTTAATATTAAGATGAGGTTAGTAGTACATTCAAAAGTACAAGTATCTGACAAATAAAAAAATGTATCGATTAATAGTTAGAGATTAGTTTAATTATTTCCAAAAAAAAGAAGAAGATTAGTTTAATACGTATATGACCAGGCGGCAAAACAGGTTCTCTTCGGTGGGCGACCCATCTTTCCCATCAAATGGAGCAGGATCGGGCACATTGAATTTTATAACCCACTCTCAAAAATGAAGTGGGATAGGTCGACTTGGTTTTTGGGCCATTGATGGCAAGGAACGGCAGGGCAAGTCAATGTAAAATAGGTCGGGTTGACCGGTCGAGTTTTTCATCCTATTTTCAAAAGCGCAAGGTGGTGTAATTTTTTGAGGGTTGATGGTGGGGCAGGATGGGCTAGAGGTATTTATCAACCGATTCAAACCACGGTGACCGAACCGAAAAATCGATAAACAAATAAATTGAAAACCGAAAACCGAAAAAAACCCGCAATTTCTAATTGGATTAGATCGAATTTTCGGACTGGTTTATGAAAATCGGTCCAATTCAAACCGATCCAATATATTAATTTTCCTCTACCTACTTGGACATTTCCCTGATAATAGCCAAAAATTTCTAAACCTAAAACTCATTAACCCATCAACTAGATCCAAGCTACTCGGAATAGCTCCTCTCTTTGGAAAGCAATTGTTTCGTCTTGGCCTGTGATATTACAGCATTCCAGAATTTTGCTAGGTAATGGAAATTCTACTCATTTTTGGGATGACCCGTGGGTTCCGGGTTGTGGTGCACTCTCATCCTATGCTGCTATTTCTGATCCCTCTCAGATAAATCATCAGCTAATGGTCTCTGATCTTGTCTCATCCTCCGGAAGTTGGATGTGGGGGGCTTTCCAGCATAGTCTTCCCGATCACGTCAATGCTCGTATTAATAACATCCTTCCTCCTTCGGATGTTAATGGTCATGACCGAATTTTGTGGACAAGGACATCTGATGGGAGTTTTTCGCTGAAGTCCGCTTATATGGCCATATCCAGGGGTAACGAGGAATCTACCAATTTACCTTGGAATCGCGTTTGGCAGTGGCATGGACCTGAACGGATTCGTACGTTCCTTTGGCTGTTGTTAGGAGATAAAATTTTGACAAATGAAAGGCGTTGCAGACGACACATGGCGGGTTCAGATATATGTCATCTGTGCAATTGTTTTACGGAAACTTCCTTACATGCGGTTAGAGATTGTATTGCAGCAAAAAAAGTGTGGGAGATTGCAGTTAAGCGAGAGGCTTGGGAAGATTTTTTCTCTCTTAATCTTCAGCAATGGGTGTTGTCCAATATCTCTGAGGATCGTAATTGGTCCAATTTGCCATCATGGCCTCTTCTGTTTGGTATCATTTCCTGTTTCATTTGGCAAGCTAGGAATAAGAAAATTTTTCAGGGATCTTCTGTTCCTGCTTATGGCACTTTTAGAGCTGCTATGGTCTATGGTGAAGATTTTTCTTGGTCAGAAAACACGCTTCGGGTTGCTGGTCTTGAGACTAACTCGAATAAAGAGAAATTAGTTTCTTGGGTTTTTCCTTCGGACCCTTGGGTTAAGCTCAATGTGGATGGGTCAAGTATGAATAATGGAGAAGCTTCTGCTTGTGGGGGTGTATTTAGGAATGCTAGTGGAAGGTGGCTTGTTGGCTTTTGTAAAAATCTTGGCTGTGGTAATGTTTTGCTAGCAGAACTTTGGGGTTGTCTCCTTGGGCTTGAGATTGCATGGAGGAAAGGTTTCTGTTTTGTCTGGCTTGAAGGTGATTCCTTAGTAGCCCAGTTTTTCATAAAAGAAGGGTGCAGCTCTCATCATCCAGCCTCTAACTTGGTCTTGCGCATAAGGAATATGCTGGATTGGAATTGGAGGGTTAGAATTTCCCATATTCATAGGGAAGGGAATGGGGTTGCCGATTGGATGGCCTCTTTTGCCTACTCCTTTGATTGGTCTTTACAAGAGTTTGACTCGCCTCCTTCTGGTTGTCGTGACAAACTTGAAAGGGACTATGTAGGAGTAGTTTGGTCTAGGAGGTGTTCCTAGTTTCTTTTTTTGTTTTTATGTTTCCTGTTTGCTTTTCAAAAAGAAAAAATTCAGTCACATCTTATCAATAATATTTGATCTGTGTAGAGCTTCGTATCTCATTGCAAAAAAAAAACTATATTATCATTTACTGATGCTTTTATATTTAATTTTTTTTTTACAAAGCCAATATATACAAAAGATGTTATTTGTACAATAATTATGAAACAAATTTTAGGATTTTCAAAAAACCGAAAACCGATATAATCCAAACTGAAAAAAATTGGATTGGATCAGATCGGATTTGGACAAAAATCCAAACCGAAGGGATTGGATCGGATGATTTTTGCTTCCAGAATCGATCCAATCTAGACAACGAACACTCCTAGGATGGGCCACCTACTTCGCCACTTCTACCGCCCCACCTACTTCGCCATTTCTACCGAAATTGTATAGAAAAGTAGCTAAAGAGAAGGTTAGAATTTCATAAAAAAGTAATCATCCAATTCTCAAATATAGTTAACAAAATAACAAAATTCAACTCCATAAGGATTTTAAGCGCATTTTTTTAAACTAATTATAAATTGATTCTAAATCTAAAATCCTAAAAATAAGAAAAATTCTTAAAATTAAATATAACATTAATTAATAACTTCTAAAAATAATTATAATTAAATCATTTAAAATATGTCTCAAATCTTAGAAGTCAAATTATGTCAAATGTGTTGCTTTTATTTTCTTGTCAAACAAATCACAATCATATTTGCTGCTTCATTTGGTCTATATATTTGATCGTAATTTGTTATATTTCAAATTAATGTTTCTTTTATTAATTGAGTCATAGTTATTGAGCAACAATTCTAATTGACTTCGGGCTTCTTGAATTAATAATTAAATCATATGAGCCAACTGCAAGTACATTAATATTGATATAATTAATTATTACAAACAACTCCTCTTGTCCAATAAATTGTGATAAAGTATTAAATTTCTTAAAATATAATTTTTAATCTTTATTTTATGAATAAATTCTGGATAGTTGGTCAGTCTCCTTTGTACGATCTGATATTCCCTTGTTTTGTCATTTGGCTTCTTTTTTTTATTCTTTTTCCCAAGCATCTTCGTAATTTTTGTGTGTACAAACTAATTTTGCTCACAATCTTATCCTTTCATCAATGTCCTTTTTATATTAGGGATAAGAATATTTAGAATATATTATATAATATTAATACCATATTCTAATATAGTTTAAAATATTAAAATAATTAAAATAATTTTTTTATATTTTGCCGATTTATTTCCTCATTTTAAGATTATCCTATTTTTTTTTTAGTATCCTAAGATTATCCTATTTAATACAATTAAATATGGATTAGATTTTTTACTAACTTTTTTGTGTGTGTACAAACTAATTTTTCTCACAATCTATCCTTTCATCAATGTCCTTTTTTCGTAAACAATGTCTTTTTTTATTAGGGATAAGGATATTTAGAGTATGTTATATAATATTAATCCATATCTTAATATAGTTTAAAATATTTTAAAAAATCTCTTAAAATAAATTTTCATACTTTCCCGATTTATTTCCTTATTTTAAGATTATCCTCTTTAATATAATTAAATATGGATTAGGTTTTTCCCTATTTTATTTTTGTACAAACAAATTTTGCTCACAGTCTTATCCTTTCATCAATGTCCTTTTTATATTAGGGATAAATTTAGAATATGTTATATAATTTAATACCATATAGTTTAAGATATTTTTTAAAAAAATCTCAAAATAAATTTTTCATATTTTCCCGATTTATTTCCTAATTTGAAGATTATCCTATTTAATATAATTAAACGTGGATTAGATTTTTTCCTATTATAATATATTAATCTCTTCAATATATAATATTATTATATATTTTCTTTTCTTTTTTTCATTTATACTAAACTTTTATAATTTATCATTATATAAATTCAAATTATTATTATTTAAAAAATTTATCAACTACGTATTATAAACTTGCTCATCAACAAAGTCGCAACTTATTAGTATTTGACTTGATTTAGAAAACTTTTATACTTTGTTTCGAAAAAAGAAAACCCTTATACTTTCCATCGTAAAAGTGAAAGACCTATTTTCAGCAGCAAATTAAAAAAATCCTGCCAAAATATATTTAAAAAGCATATTCTTATATTTTTTTAATCCGAATAGGATCAAAGGGCGCCAATTCGACAAAACTCTTCGTACCTAAACAGAAATAATTCTATTGATTGATGCATGTATTTAGTGGTATTATCGCATTTAAATATGTAACAAAAACAAATATATATATATATATATATATATATATATACAATATAAATTAAAAAAATAATGCTATTAATATAATGAGAAAAGTTATATTAACAAATTTTTTTTCTTACAAATTTACAAATTACACTGAGTCTGACCAGTCATACACTCTTGATTGAAATATGACTGGTCAAATATAATATAATTTATAAATAAAAATTTATAAAATATAATCTTCCTCTAATATTATTTACGAGTATTTACGCTCTTTCCATAAATAAGTTATTTTTAATACTCTTTCCTATATTCTTAAGTCGGTTTCCATGCAAAAGATACTTTTGTTTTCCTATCGGTAATGAACTCTGATTTGACGCGAAAAGAAGGACGAAATCGCTGCGTGGAATATTCGGAAGCGAACGTGGGCCACAGATATTATCGACGTGAACTTGAAGAACACGAAAACTCAACCTACTTGCTCTCCAAGAAAAGAAACAGTCCCTAATTAATTAAATGCCCAATTATGGCCCCTAATGCAGTACAAAGATGCCCAATTAATTAGTACCATTTACCTCACCCAACGTCACTCTCATTTCATAGTACACATATAAAAATGCAATTTCAGTCAGAATTAAAATAATACAAGATATAATATAAAATTTTAATAAAATGATAATAAATTATCAAATTACTAATATACAAATTACCCAAACAAATTAAAAATCATATATACAAGGCAAAAACGATATATATATATATATATATATATATATATATATATAGGAGAGAGATCATTTGACTCAAGAGTAAGACTTAACCGTTGATTTCCGTCCATCCAACGGTTATAATTTAGGAAGTTATATTAATTAATTAATTATTAATTATACTATTAATGACAACCGTTGATTTCCGTCCATCAACGGCTGGGATTTGGAGTAAGACTTAAAAGTCTTACTCTGGAGTCAAAAGAACCCTCCCCATATATATATATGTCAAGTGGAACCTTAAAAGACAAAATTTATAAAAATGTCCGAATGGGAAAATTTTGACGTAAAAGATTTGTTCTAGAAAACTCGTGCCAAGATTTTGTAACTAGCTTTTAATTTTCCTTATCTTCAAAAAAAAAAAAAAAAAAAAAAAAAACTCGTGCCAAACCAACCAAGAGAAGAGACAACGTATCAACGTTATTGACCTTAAGTTCTCTTTACACTAATAAATATATAAACCCTTCCTTAAACCCTTTATTCACAAGCCGTTTTATGAAACCTTTTTCTTTCTAATCGATCTTTCTCGTGAAACAAACACTCTGGTTTCCCTGTGAGTGCTGAAAACTGTGGTGATCGCAACGATGATGGTGAACATGATGAGTCGCGGTGGTTCTACCCGGGTGGCCAACACTGCACTGCTGGCGGCGTCTCACCGTTTGTTTTCAACGGTGAAGGGTTTAGGTGGTGAAGTTGGTGGTGGTTCTTATTATCTGGTTAGAGGAACTGCAGTTTATGGGAGTGGTGTAAGGAACAAGAGCACTTTGGCTTTTTCAGACAAGGACAACAATGAAGAGAAGAAAAGGGTTGATTTGTCTAATTCTGATCACAGCAGTGCTGCTCCTGGTGAGAACAAAGAGCAAAAAGGGATTGTGAGTTATTGGGGAATTCATCCCTCTAGGATTACCAAACCTGATGGCACTGAATGGGGGTGGAATTGCTTCAAGGTATGTATATTAATATAATGTATTTGCTTGTTTGTTTCTTCTTCTTTTTATTTGTTTTTATAATTTAGTTTTGTTTTTGGAGAAATGGGTATTAATTGTTGGTTTTTGTGTTAATTATGTTTTGTTTGATTTGATGAAGCCATGGGAGACTTACAAATCAGACCTTTCCATTGATCTGAAGAAGCACCATGCCCCCACCACCTTTTTGGACAAGATGGCTTATTGGACTGTCAGGACTCTCAGATTCCCCACTGATCTGTTTTTCCAGGTTTTCCTTTCAAGTCTTTGAAGTTATATAAGGCTATTTTCAATTTTTTTTTTTTAAATTAATTTAGCACAAATTAATTTAATTCTTAAATAATGTGATTTGTATGAAATTGTGGGTATTATTCAGCATTTTCTAATATAATCTTCAATTTATTTTTAGCAAAATTATAATACCAGATACAACAATTATATTCTAGTTTAATATTTAAATATTCCTATCACACATAAAGAGAGAGAGACACACAACACACGCCATTTTTTTTAATAGTATATGACATAACTCGTATACATGCATACAACTTTTATGACTGATATTAAAGTCGGGTCATGGGCTACAATTTGCACTAATTGGATGGTGGAAATGAAAAGTCCTGGGTCATATACTTCATAAGATATATATATATATATATATATATATATATATATATATATATATATATATATATATATCTTATGAAGTATATATATACACTCTCTTGAGCATGATCAGAAGGCTATGGCTTTATGTCATGTAATAAAAAAATAAAATTAAATCACGTCTCGTATGACTTCATAGAAGTAATATTAAAAAAATTAAATCAGTCTTTAACTCATATTTGATACCTATAACTTTGCATGTTCAGAAAATCTTGATCATCTTGTTAGGTTTCTATTTGTTTTGCCCATGCATGATCGATGCATGTGATGTTTGGTTGGTTTGGTGTGTGGTTTGGCCGGTTAGGTCAGTTGGCTAACAACTAGCACACGAAATGATATCATCCATGTTTTATAAACTCCTCCACCACAAGTTGATGGTTTCTGGATATATATATATATATATATATATATATATATATATATATATATATATATATATATATATTTTAACTTTCACTTGTTACCGAAATTATTTGAAGGAAATAATTGTGTGAAAAGCCAATCCCCGCATTGTTTTACCCTCAATTATGAAGGAAACCCTCACTCCTATTGTAATTATCCCCTAGATGAGTTTTGTTTTCTATATATTATGTTCAAATTTTGTTCTTAATTATGTTGTATGCAAATGTAATAGAAACGTTATGGATGCCGAGCAATGATGCTTGAGACTGTAGCAGCTGTGCCTGGCATGGTAGGAGGCATGATGCTCCATTTCAAATCCCTGAGACGATTTGAGCACAGTGGTGGTTGGATCAAAGCATTGCTAGAAGAAGCAGAGAACGAGCGTATGCACCTGATGACCTTCATGGAGGTATCAAAGCCAACATGGTATGACCGTGCTCTAGTGTTGATTGTCCAAGGCATCTTCTTCAATGCATACTTCTTGGGCTATATGCTCTCACCTAAATTTGCCCACCGTGTGGTTGGTTACCTTGAGGAGGAAGCAATATACTCCTACACAGAGTTTCTGAAGGAGCTGGACAAGGGTAACATAGAAAATGTTCCAGCTCCAGCCATTGCCAAAGACTATTGGCAGCTCCCACCAGACTCAACTTTAAGGGATGTAGTCATGGTTGTCAGAGCTGATGAAGCACATCATCGTGATGTCAATCACTTTGCATCGGTAAGCTTTATTTTATTAACCTATAAATGAAAAAAAATTCAATGGGTTCTTTCATGTGATTATATTATATGAGTCTAGAATACTAATGGTATTTTAATTTTATGAAATTGCAGGATATACATTACCAAGGACGAGAGTTAAGAGAGGCTGCTGCTCCAATTGGTTATCACTAAAAAGTTTCTTTGCCTGTTTTGGTGTCGGAGTGTGAAAATTAAAGACACAAACTCTGAAGTCATCTGGGCTATAGAATAAATAAAATTGCTGCTGACTACATAGTTTTTGGTTTCCATCACAAAGTAAATAGTGTGGAGTGTTTATTGGTTCAAAGTATTTTTAATTCTACTGTACACTCTTGAGGGTGCAAGTGGTTATACGATATCTCGGAGAGCTCCATGATATATGTTCTGCTTAATAATTCAATGGCGTATTAATTGTTCCTTTTGACAATAGCTTTTACTTTCATTGATATGTATTTAGTGCTGCTATTTTATTTTGACAGTAGATTTGGATTTCACCTTTTCCAAGATCAATGAACAGAAAGGTGAAGTTGAAATCTACATATTTCTGTAAAAGCATCATAAATCTAGCAACAACCCGGGTATTTTAAAGTGAATATTTAATTTGAATTGGTTATAGGAAGAGAGATCAAAGGTTGCTTTCTCGACTCTAAAAGAAGATAATTGGATCTAGTGAATGTCACAGTAAGACCTTGATATATTTCGAAGAGTTTCAAGAACTGATAAAAATTTCTCGTTTACCGAGAGTAGTAAAGACAGGGCCACGCCATATAGAACAAGTCAACTCGTATCAATTGGTTGCATATCATCGATTTCAGGGAAAAAAAGGCAGATAACAATGGTGAAACTAAAGGAACAACAACAAAGGAAAAAAGCATCCCTTAACAAACGTAAATTAGACAAAGACGTCCGAACCGACTGATGTTGAAGAATCAGCGGATGAGTTGTGGTTCGGGGTGAAAAGGTAAAGCGATGGAAAAACTTGAAGATATTCTGCTGTTGATAGCCATCGATGACATGGAATTTTGTTGTTGACGTATTCATGTAGGAACACATTGCAGTATTAAAAACTAAAGACGGATAACAGCGTCGGATAGCTACAGGCTTACCTGTGTTTTTTTCCAGGTCAGTACATATTCTGATTTCTGAACTAAGAAGACAAAAGAACAGAGGAAAGCATAGAGGACGGTTGCAGAGACATATAGCATAAATTAGACAAACCACGTCTGATGTTTGATAAGAATATGCAAACCTGCTTATTTTGAATATTCGACATTCCTCAGTTATTGTGCATTTTCCTTATTTCAAATTTAATTTAACACCAAACAAAATTTAGCTCATACTGTAATTCAGAAAGATGTCTGTATTTTAGGAAGCAAGGTATATAAATGAAGAGTTATACTTGAGGAATTCGTGTAAATTCGTAAATTCATTGAGTCTCTTAGGTGGGTTCTGATTTCTGTCATCTATACTAAATAAATTATGCAGGGCCAAACTACGATGTTACTGATAGAATGTTAATTTATAAATAAAACTATCAACCTTTTTCCTTTAAAAACAATCCTGCTCGCACTATTGCATATCTATAATGAAGTTAAGTTCACAAATACTACACCATAAGGAGCGTAAATGAACAAATCCTTACTTCTTCCCTTCAGAACATCCTTTACACTCCTACACGCCTATTACATAATTATGCAAGAGATATAGGTAGCAGGTTCTGAAATACCTCATCATAGAGGAGACTCAGAGCAACTGCGTGCATGTGTCCAAAGTCCCAAATGTTAGAAACCGAACACCACTAAGGATGGAAAGAAAAGAGGAGGCGAGGTATCTGACAAAGCTCATAGGCCAAGGACAATGAGGATTAATGAATCCAAAGATTACTGAAGCTGGGCGTACTTGAAAGACAGATTGATCCATGTGGTGATATGGTATGGTAATGTTAATTTTACTGTGCAAGGTATCGATTTTTATTTTTGGACGCTGTTAAAAGTACAAATACAATATGACTCTACTGGCTTTCAGATATACTGTTGTTCATTATCATTCCTCCTCTATAATTCATTACATTTTAAAGGTTAAAAGTCCAACCAAACATGCATTTAAGTGAAAAGGAAGAAGAAAACAGCACTTAGATTTGTAAACATGGTTTTATATGCATGTTTTATAGCACAGATCCGCTGTTTCAAACATTTCGACACCTTGCGTAATGACCAGTTGAATAATTACGGAATTCTTATAACCTCGTACTGATGGGAAACTGTGAGAGGGGATTGCTTTGAAACAGGCCTGCTGTCGGACCAAAGCTCCAGGTTGACAGTGCCACAATCCCAGTGAACAAGACACTTGAATACCTCAGTAACATTAAATCGATTAACCAGTGCCAAGCCAAGACATTTATCAACGAGCCTCCACTCACCTGAAATGAAATTACATTGAAAAACTTATAAAGAACTATTGTGCTGTCCAGTGTCAGAAGATTGACATGAAAATTATACTACATGAAAAATGTTAACAAAATATCTAACTTCCTAGACTATAGTTATATTTTAGCCTCCACCAACCTATAAGAACATTGATTTTTAAAATGGATGATAGTTATATTTTTTTCATTTTAAATTTATAAATAAAGAGGGAGGCGAATGCCATTATAGGAGAAAAAAAACGGAGCTTATATTTAAAAACATTGAATAGAAAGAAAAGGCAAGAAAATAGAACCATAATCCTTATTACCATCAAATCCTACTGTCATCATTTGTTTCTATCTCCAAAACACTTCTTCTAGATATATGAATTATTACTTTGCCCTAGTTTAATAGCTAATACTATTAGGTTGAGTGACACTTTGATAGCATCTCTTTGATGCTTTAAGTTCAGTGACCTTAGTTGTAAGCGAGCATCTAAGAAATATAAAAGCCATTCTTCCTAATAGGTTAATCTTTTTACCCTTTTTGCTATTAGACTAAGCCTGATTTATTCTTTAGTTCCAACATTTCATAGGGGTAGTAATGAATAATGCAAAGGATAAAATGACCATTACCATTAGGAATAAGCTTTCCTTCGAAGAATTGCTCCCCACTATCAGGAAGGACTTCATGCATCGTTCCATCAACCGAGGTAAATGAGACGAGAGATTCTGAGGGGTGCAAAAGATGGAATGTTGGGTGAACTCTTAAGCAGACCAACCTGCAGAACATAGAGCATAGAAGAAATCAGAGAATCTGAATAGGCAGTTTCCAAACGTTTTCAGCAGAGGAAATAACATACAAAGAAAAAATACTTTATTTGGTTCATTAGTGTCTCAAATTTCCACTTGTGACACAAATTAAATACAATCTTCTACTTGACTCTAGCCAATCTTAGTGCCCGTTTGGGTTTGGATGTTCACCCGAAAGTAATTTTGGAAGAATAAATTCTGAAAGAATGAGTTATATGTAGAAGGAATGTTAACCCAAAAGTAGTTTTGAAAGAGTACGTTGATTTGATAGGGATACATAAAATTACTTTTCAGTGTGAAATTGCCAAAAACAAATAAATTATATTGTTTAAAAAATATTTAAATTTGTACGAGAGGGAAAATTGTAAAATTTGTCTTGAAAAAAATAAATGTTACTTCTGCCAGATTCACATTTGGGATCAAAACTAATTCTGGGTTTGCCAGCCAAACATCTCAAAATCTGTCTGATGGAACCCAATATTATTAATCTGAAAGTGATGAAAACAGTAATGGAGCCGGGCTCCTTACAAACACTAATTGCAAAATAATACACCAAAAAGACTCTTAACTCACCCTTACAACCAATTAACCTAGGTCCTAAGAGATCCCTAATTTCCCCAATATTCACTCAATACATGCATACTTCACACCCCACATTTTCCCTCCTTTTATCCTATCCCCTAAGAATATTCTAAAACTAACTAACTCTCTTACTCTTTCTCTATCTATAACAATCCCTATACTATTATTACCTTTACCCCTCATATTTCAGGTCCATCAGTGTCCAAAAGCATGTTTCCAGGTGCAAATGCGTAGTGGCACTCAGGTAAAAAACATGCCTCAGCCCCCCAAAACCAAGCAAGGCTTTATCATAGTCTTCTCTACAGGCTAATAATTCATGAAAAAGCTATTGCTATCGCAAGAGAATAGAGATGCACCAAAGATAAACTTAATTTCATATATTTAATAATACTGTAAAGAACCATTTCAACCCAAAAGCTTAAGCTGGTAGGTGAGGGCTTTTTAATGGTTTTATATATCTCAACACGGCCCCTCACACGAGAGCCCACTGGGCTTGAAGGGTGGACGATGCACAGGCCACCTACCTGTGCGAAGAAAGAAATTCCACTAGAGAAAGTGGGGGACGGCGAGGATCGAACCCGGAACACGAGGCTCTGATACCATGTAAAGAACCATTTCAACCTAAAAGCTTAAGCCGGTGGGTGAGGGCTTTTTAATGATTTTATATATCTCAACAAATACAATAAAAGAGATATAATGCAATTATTGTTAGGATACAAGAGAAGCTTCGTATAAAACCTTGAGAACCCTCCAGAACCAGCTCCGACACTACGAGCTATTATGCCAGAGTCTATCTGGATAACATTGGCGGCACTCTTTGGAAAATAGATATGCCGTTGAAGAACCAATCCTCCACCAATATCACCCTCTAATACCACAGATCCCATCTCCCCTGCATGCTCAAGTTCTAAACTGCAAGAAATTTTTTTGCCAGAAAAGACATGTTGAATACAAGAACATGTTAAAAAAAACAAGGCATACACAAGGATCAAAGTAGCCTTTGGTGGCTCTTCAACAATAAAGTTTCCTCAGTGATGACATGCAGTACAAGAGAAACTTACTCAATGACAGAGTATTCCTCAGAACACCCAGCAGAACGATACTCTGTACCACTATACTCCTCATAACCATTTATCTCAATCCTGCTATGGAGCCATTGTGTTTCTGAAAACAGATTGTTTATTATAATGAACAATACATTGCATATTATAAACAACATAAATCACAAAGAAGATACAGGTTATACGGAGAGTAAAGGGAATTCTATTAAAATCATTACAACATGTCCAAACTAAGCCACGAGGATATTATAAATAAGTTCCTCCTAGCTGAGAGAGGAAAGAAATATACTAAATGCTTAACTGTAGAATGAGCATAAAATGAGATTTTTTTTTTAAAAAAAATGGCAATTTCGGGAAGCAAATTATAATAGCCCTAACCTAATTAATTAGCAAATTACATGTAATTAAATAATTAAGCATGTTTTAGTGAGTAAAATTAAGTATAAGGCTTAATGAAATGAATCTGAGTCTCTTTGGAGTTAAAAAGTGTACTCAGTGAAAATTAAGGGTATAAATGGGTACTGGCGAAAGTGCCCAAAATATAAAAATAAAATTGTAAATATTCCTAGAATAATATTCCAGACTTTTGGGTAAAGTTTGGTAATTATTGGAGTTGAATAGATAGACGAACCAATACCCGCTTAAAGCCACTTAACCTATGTTAAGTGACTAAAAGCCAAAAGAGCCCCATTTCCCACCCTATTTCGTCGAGCAACCAGAGAAGGAGAAAGAAGGAGAAAGAAGAAGAAGGAGAAAGAAGGAAGAGGAAAGGGAGAGAGAGAAAGAGAGAGCAAATCTCAACCAAATTCATTCGTTCAAAAGCCTAAACCACTTAGATTCTTCCCCTCTTTCAAAATCCTAGCTTGGTTTTGAGGGGAGTTATTGGGGAGAGAGATATCAACCCTCCAAAATTTGCCCCTTTTGGTGAGAGTTGGGCTTTTGGGGTGATTCTCTCCATTGAAGCTTGAGGAGCGCTCATTGCATCGTTGTGTGGTCATTGGTGGTAAGTTTCCACTACTTTGCATACTAAATCCCTAGATTCTGCATGAGTTAGGGTTTGTCAATAGTGTATTAGGGTTTTCATAGAAATGTGATTAAATTGGCTATGCTCTAGGAAGTTTGAGACTTAGTAGATGTTATGAAAAATGCTTGAAATGAGCTTAGTAGTCAAATGAGTAGGTTTGGAAAATTGCAAGAATATGACACTTGGTTATGAGTTTTCTTGCATTGTTGAACCATTGTTTGGTTGCTCATTGATTGTATCCTTGTGTTGTCTAGGATTGAGGCAATTGGATCAACCTTAATTGACCAACCTTTGGAGCAAGCAATGGAGATGGATCAGTCCTTGAAATAGGTAAGTTCATCCTTGTGTTGTGGTATGAATAGGATAGCTTGGATTGATGATGATGAGTTATCCTTGAATGCAATTTGTTGATTGCATTACCCTTGTATAGGTTTAGGTTTGTAAAAGTTGATTGCTGAAACTGTTGGTGAAGAACAAAGGTCGACTGAAGCATTGAGGTAAGCCTTCGGACCTTGGGTGTAATTCCCTTGACTGTTCTACCAAGCCCTGAAAGGGTAGAGGTTGTGATTGTGTATATAAATGCAATAAAATAGTGTGATGCTTTGTTATACGTATGTGTATGCATTTGGTGTGGCATAGGATGGTGTTTCCCTATGCTGGTATGTTGCATGACGATGCGTAAATCATACTTGGTAGTTAGCTGGCCAGTAGGACTATTTACTGCATTATTATTGTTATTGCTATTACACTGATATGGAACTGTGGGGTGGAGAGATGCTCCAAGTATAATAGCCCATCTTAATTAATTAGTAAATCAAGTGTAATTAATTAATTAAACATGTTTTAGTGAGTGAAATTAAGTATAGGGCTTAATTAAATGAATCTGAGTCACTTTGGAGTTAAAAAGTGTACTCAGTGAAAATTAAGGGGTAGAAATGGGTACTGGCAAAAGTACCCAAAATATAAAAATAAAAATAGTAATACTCCTAGAATAATATTCCAGACTTTTGGATAAAGTTTGGTAATTATTGGAGTTGAATAGATAGACGAACTAATACCCGCTTAAAGCCACTTAACCAATGTTAAGTGACTAAAAGCCAAAAGATGAACCCCAAACCCCCACTTTCCCGTCGACAGAAACAAAGAAGAAAGGAAGAAGAAGGAGAAGGAGGAGAAAGGGAGAGAGAAGAAGAGAGAGAGGAGGGAGCAAATCCCAACGGTTTTGGGTGATTCAAAAGCCTAAATCGCTTAGAATCTCGCCCTCTTTCATAATCCAAGCTTAGTTTTAAGTGGGGAGCTTTGTGTGGTGAGATATTGGCTCTCAAAAATTCGGCCCTTTGGTGAAATTTGGGGTTTTGAGAGTTTCTACCTCCATTGAAGCTTGAGGAACACTCCTTGCTTGGTTGTGTGACCATTGGTGGTAAGATTCTAACCCTTGAACCTCATGATTCCTTGAAAATTGCATGAGTTAGGGTTTATGAATAGTGTTTTAGGGATTTTGATGAATGTTGTTAAATTAGCTATGTTCTAGGAAGAATGGAGCTTAGAGCATGTTATGGAAAATGCTAGGAATGTCATTTAATCGGTGAAAATGAGCTTAGATAGCTAAATGAGTATACTTGTAAAATGGCAAGAATATGATGCTTGATATTGGATTTCTTGCATTGTTGATAAATGGTATGGCTTGGTTGATTGATGATTGTGTCCTAATGATGTCTAGGATTGAGACATTTGGACCGACCGTGAGTGATCAACCGCTTGAACAAGCTATGGAGCTTGAGTAGCTCATTGGAATTGGTAAGCTCACACTTGTGTGGTGTTTTGAATTGAGTATTTGATGGTTGATTGTGAAATACTCTTGGATGCAATGTGTTGATTGCATTACACCATGTGTAGGTGTTGGTTTTGGAGTAGAGTATTGTTGACATTGGTGAAGAAAAAAGGTCGACTGAAGCATTGAGGTAAGCCTTCGGACCTTGGGTGTAATTCCCTTGACTGTTCTACCAAGCCCTGAAAGGGTGGAGGTTGTGATTGTGTATATAAATGCAATAAAATAGTGTAATGCTTTGTTATACGTATGTGTATGCATTTGGTGTGGCATAGGATGGTGTTTCCCTATGTTGGTATGTGGCATGACGATGCGTAAATCATACTTGGTAGTTAGCTGGCCAGTAGGACTATTTGCATCTGAGTTTCCTTAGGACAGCTTGAGAGCTCGAGGGATTTCTCCTGGAGATGTATTGCACTTTGCATAGATATGTATTTACTGCATTATTATTGTTATCGCTATTACACTGATATGGAACTGTGGGGTGGAGAGATGCTCCTAGGACCCCTGGTTTACTGGATATATTCGTATATCTCACCCCGTGTTGTGGGGACCCCCTTTCAGGTAAGGATGCTGCAGGAGCCTCTGGTGGCAAGTGGCCATATCTGGATTATGCATGATATATGGCATTTCTTTGAGTTTATGCATGCCTTTTGTAGTTGACATGTATAGGATTTTATTTTGAAAGCCCATGGTCATTTGTATATCTTGATTCATTGGATGAACTTAGCCTATGCTCATGCCTTTGGTTACACCTTTTGTTGATGGGAGCCAAGGGAATGATCATAGTGTTTTGTAAGCTAAGTTCTATGATTTGTAAAGGATATGTAATGTAAATGATGCCTACTTGAAATTCAATATATGCATGCTTGTTATGTATTGAGTTGTTGAATTGGTTGGGCTGAAAATCAATTAGGTACCTAGTGCTAAATTGGGAAATGTTGAGAAAACAAATACATCATGTCCGTTTGACCAATTTTCACACCCAATGTGATGGAATTGGACTTTGATGTCTCTATGGAAGTGGTAGACATTCCTCTTATCTTTCCATAGAGACCGAAATGGTGTAATTTGAGAGAGTATAGCTCAAATTATGAGTGAAAAACCATAGGTAGGTTAAATGACCTTGTTTTGGGTCACCCAGCCCTGTGGATGGCGCCTGGGGCGCCAAATTCACGCTTGGGGCGCCAAATTATGAGATCAGACAGTAGCATCCACGCTTGGGGCGCCAGATCCACGCTTGGGGCGCCAACTTTCTGTTTTCCCACGCTCTGAGCGTGGATCTCACGCTGCGGGCGCGGGGGTTCTGGAGGTTTCGCACCCTTTTCTTGGAAAATGCATAACTTTGGCTACGGTGCTCCGATTTGAGCGCGGTTTGAAGCCACGCGTAGCTAATGAAAATTACTATAACATAGTAGAAGATGGGAATCATAAAAGGAGTTTAGAATTAATTTGATAATTAAAGTGATGAAGACTTTTCACGACGTATTGTCAAGTATAATGGGAATATAACCTTTAGTTTTGTCCCACTATTCCGCGAAGTATGTATAGTTATGATCACGCACTTGGTTATTTGAATCCGGCTTGTATAAAAAGGAAAAATTTATCCGGTTTTCTAATTGAACCAATGTGATTGTAACTGCGCTTAATGCCGTACGCAATGATAACAATCCGGTACTAGAACGGGGTGTTATATTTTATGGTATCAGAGCAGTTTCGTCGGGAATAACTGTTAGCTATTGTTGAGTATGCTTAGTGTTTGATGCTTTATAGTTGTTTTAGTACTCTGTATGATTATTGCATTTGTGATCACTAAGTGTGGGCCTGATCAACTCACTTCTTTGTGTAACATGTGTAGTGACATGACGAGGAACCGAAACAACCCCGGACCATCAAACACCAATGCTCAGCCAGAACCTGTTTTGGCTGCTCTTGTGAGGCCTAGAAGTGGCCGTGGGACAACGGGCGTACAGCCTGATCCCGTGGCTGAAGCTCTTGCAGCCGTTCAGAGGGAGTTGGCTGCTAGCAGGCAAGCCAATGAAAATCTGATGAAAATAAATGAAGACTCGCGGACTGCCATGGCCGCAATGATGACTGAGCTGAGGACGTTGAGGGGTCCTAGGCCCGTGAACCGGCAACCCACTCCTCCTCCTCACACTGCTACGCCTTCTCCACCTCCTTCACAGGAAGAGGGTGGAGTGGGTAACAATGAGGGTGAGGGTAGCCATCACTCTGGAAGTCGGAGTCATCACACTGAGGTTCGTCAACCTCAAGTTGAAAATGTCGGTGATCATGAAATGGAGGAAAGGAGATTGATGGCTTTCCGAAAACATAAACCTCCTTCTTTTAAGGGAGGTTATGAGCCAATGGCGGCTGCAAAATGGCTCCAAGCGATGGAGAAGATATTCAGGGTGATGAGGTGCCCTGACGCAATGAAGTTGGCTTACTCTGTTTATATGCTGGAAGAGGAAGCAGAAGATTGGTGGACAAATACCGTGCAGCCATTAGAAGCTGAAGATCGGGAGATCACATGGCGGTTATTCGAGACATTGTTCTTGGATAACTACTTCCCTAGAGAGTCTAGGGAACAAAAGCAGAATGAGTATAACGATCTCAAACAAGGGTCGATGTCTATTGACCAATACTTCTCAAAATTCAATGAGTTGGTGAAATACGCCAACTATGGGCGAGCCTTACCCACCCCGTGTTGTGGGGACCCCCTTTCAGGTAAGGATGCTGCAGGAGCCTCTGGTGGCAAGTGGCCATATTTGGATTAGCATATGCATGAGGATCCTATATTTGATATTATACATGTTGTTTTGTAGCTTACATGTATAAGATTGTAAATCATAGACCATTGATAGACGTATGATTTGTATATTGGAATGGACTTAGCCTATGCTCATGCCTTTGGTCATCACAAAGGTGATGCTGCCCAAATTCTAGCTAAATCTCATGAGGAGAGGTTGGATGAGTGCTAGGATTTAGTTTTGGGGCATGGAAAATTGGAGTTTGGAATGGGGATGCATCTTCCCCTAGACTTAGACTTGAAAAATGTGGGAATTGGAATTCCCTGGCAGCGCGCTTAAGCGCCCAGGAGCGCGCTCAAGCGCCCTGCTGCCCCTGTGAGTGCCAATGCATTCGGCCTCCTCGCGCTGGAGCGCCCAAAGTGGGGGCTCTTGCGCTTAAGCGCCCTTCGCTGCAGAAAGATGGGATGCTTACTGTCCCCTCGAGTTTTAGCGCCCAGAGTGGGGCTTAAGCGCCCAGGGTTGCGCGCTTGAGCGCCCTGGTCCGCGCTTGAGCGCCCTTAGCCACTGTGGGAGGAGATGCTTCTGTCTCTGCGCGCTAAAACGTCCCAATGGGAGCTTAAGCGCCCAGGATAGCGCGCTAGAGCGCCCTGAAGCGCGCTTAAGCGCCCATTTACACTGAAATACCTGATACTTCCTGCCTCCGTGCGCTTAAGCGCCCAGATGGAGGCTTTAGCGCCCGATAGCGCGCGCTTGAGCGCCCGGTAGCGCGCTGAAGCGCGCGGGGCCTGTGACCAATACTCTCTTGTGTTGCTTCAAATTGTCACAACTTGGGCTACAGTGCTCCGATTTGAGCGCGGTTTGAAGCCACGCGTAGTTAATGAAAAGATCTACAATATAGTAGAATTTGTGAAATAGATAGGAAGTAAATTAACGGTTTAAAGATGGAATAAGAACATGATGTTAAGCTTAATTTATCTCATTCCGCAAGGTAATATGGTTATGATCACGGAATTGGGTATTATAAGTTCGGTAGGTTTTAAAATGAAAAATTTATCCGGATTTTAATTGAACCCATGTGATTGTAACTGCGCTTAATATCATAATGCAATGTTAACAAACCGGTTCTAGAACGGGGTGTTACACAAATCATACAAGCTTCTTGTACATTTCCAAACATTTTAAAAAAAAATAAACAAATTGCTCATGGACAATCAATTTACCTGAAGGAATGTGCATCATGGAGATGATTCTACCTCCAATCCAGGGAACAATTTGAAGAACCCACTCACTGCTTTTCAGTTCAATGGGAGTTCCTGAAAGCACTTTTCCCTTGCAACTAGAATCCTCTTCTACATCAGGAATTTGAATTGCCTTTTCTGCAAAACATTCGGTAGAAAGTTGTACACCTTAATATAGAACTAGCATCATATGGATACTTGCATTCATGTTAGATACAATTCAGAAGTAAAATGCATCACAATGTGCAGGATAAGACCAGTGCTTAGCCTCCACTCTGATCATGGAGAGGAGGTGGGAGAACTAAAACCCATGCAAAAAATCCTGAATTCTCAACAGAGAGAAAGAACTAATACGACAGATAAAGACATCGAAACTATATCACAGTAATAGCAAGCTGAATATGCAAACCAAGAAATATCTTCAACAGATGTCATTTTATATTAAAAGCAGGCTTGTTTGCAAGAGATAAACAAACTAGAAAACACTATACTATAGGATAAAATATAGCATCAGCAGAGAAATGGATGGTTAAGAAAATAAGAATTTTGGAATCATATAAGCACAGATACCATATAAGAATATTCATAAATGAACCGAGTAAAAGATTTCAACAAGCACTTACCCAAACGTTCCTTGTATTGCTTCTCACTAGTAGCTACCAGCTTAGACACCTCCTCTTCTGGAGGCAAAATTACTTGCAGAAGTTCTCCATCCATTCCCCATGTATCAAGCTGTTTACAAAACATAACTATATAAATGCTAAGATCAATTGACCAGTAAAACATAAATGAACTAGTCAATCAAGCACAATTTTTGACAGTTTCTTTCTATCAATGAGTTTCATATTCTTCATAGGTTCCTCTGAGATAAAATCACATACCATTGCACCCCCACCTAGCAATAATTGAATATGAAGGCGGCGTTTAGGTCTTTCCCATAATCCTTCAGTTTTGTGTACACTCACAGTAACAACTGATGATTCAAGTTCAGCAACATAATGTGTCAATATATAATTGCCTTTAGTGAAATCATATCCATCGCCATCATCCTCAAATAGAACACCTTCAGCTTTCCCTGTCAATTATTAAATCTTATTCATGCAGCCTCTAAAAGCAAGATGCAAATCTGAAGTGTAGAGAACTTGATAAAATATCAGTACAAGCACGCCAAGGGAAAATTGAATGCATGGACTTACCATTTTCATCTAAAGCCACAAGAAGAGTCAAGTCATCTGATGGATTAGATTCCCCAACATGCTGAAGAGGGAGGCCCACAGGAATAATTGAGCCACCTTTTAAGAATAAAGCTGGCAAATCCTGACATATTCCAAACAGAAAAAAAATAATTAATAAATAAAATAAAGTTTTTTTTGGGGTAAAAGATAAAAAATAAAGCACAATCCTGCTAAAATAAAATGAGAACATAATGAGCAGAAAAAATACCGGATGCGCATCACCAAAATCAAAACTCAACCATATGCCCTTAGGAAAAGTAAACTCCAATTTATCCAACCCCTGACTGCGTAGGGTGCTGATCAAGATACAAATAACATGTTGAATCAGCACAAATTGTACAGCATTCTATCAGAATAAATAAACATGAGAGCTGTGACAAAAAATAAAACAGAGCTCCTAAGGCCACAAATACTTATAAATACAGAATGTTAATGAATCATAAAGGAAATGTTTAATTGCACTTTAGGTCCCTCTATCGTGTCTTATCTGCGGTTTTGATCCCTCAATATTTTATGCCCCAATTAAGTCCTGAATTTTTCTAATTAAATAGATGAAGTCCTTCCATCAGTCTACCATTCAATTGCTCATGGAAATAATTAATGGAAACATATTTTTTGCATGAGTTGTTGCTAAGTTGGCCATCTAAGACTAAAAAGGATCCGCTATGATATATAAGATTAAAATGGATTAAATAATTCAATTCAACATCAACATCAACATCAACATCAACAACACCTTTAACCCAAGTTAATTGGGGTCGGTGATAGATGAACCCAATGATAGATAATAGGAGATTAAAAATAAAAAATAAAAGAATAAAAAAATAAAATAAATAAGATAAAATAAAATAAAAAATAAAATAAAAAATTGGGGAGGGGGAAAAATAAGATAAAAGACAAGAAGGGGAAAGAAAGAGAGGGGGGATTGAAGAGGAAAAGGACTAAAAAGGGATAATCTAGAACATAGGAATAACAACGGGTTTTAACCTTCCACCGTGCTTATAGCTTTTCTCCATTCCGTCCTAAGACACACTGTACGCCAATCTATATTCCACTCCATTAAGTCTTGTTTAACTATCTTTCCCCAGGTAAGTTTCGGTCTACCTGTACCTCTCTTTGTGTCAAGCTCTTGGTAACAAACTTTTGTTCTTACAGAAGCATCCATGGATTGTCTCATTACGTGCCCAAACCACCTCAATCTATGCTCTCTCATCTTTTCAGTTACCGGTATTACTCCTACCTTACGTCGAATATCTTCATTTCTTATTTTATTCATCTTCGTATAACCACACATCCACCTTAACATTCTCATTTCTGCTACTCCCATTTTATGCTCGTGTTATCTATGTGTTGGCCAACATTCAGCTTCATATTACATTGCAGGCCTTACTGTTGTTCTATAGAATTTTCCTTTTAGCTTAAGGGGAATTTTGCGTTTACACAAAAACCCAGATGCACTCCGCCATTTCATCCATCCTGCTCTAATTCTATAACTTACATCTTCATCAATCTCACCACCTTTTTGCAAATTTGATCCCAGGTATCTAAAAGTATCTTTCTTGGGTACCTCTTTACCAAGTAGATGCACTGGGTCTTGATCTCCATCTCTTACTAGAGAAAACTCACACTTCATATACTCAGTCTTGCTCCGCCTTAGCGTGAAACCTTTAGACTCCAAAGTGCTTCTCCACAATTCAAGTTTCCTATTAACACTATTTTGGTCTCATCAATAAGCACAATATCATCAGCAAAAAGCATACACCACGGCACTTCTTCTTGAATGTCTTTTGTTAGTTCATCCATCACTAAGGCAAAGAGATAAGGATTCAGAGCCGAACCTTGATGCACACCTACTGTAATAGGAAAATAACTTGATGTTCCATTACAAGCTTTCACACAAGTAGTAGCTCCATCGTACATGTTAGAAATAATATTAATTTATTTATTATTATTAGAATAGTCTAGATTGTGGGCTTGGCCCATTAGATCATTCCGTTAGGTCTTTTAGTCTCTATAAATAGAGAGCCTCCTTGTACAGACTTACACACTTGAATATACAATATATTTCAGATTCAATTTGGTATCAGAGCTCTCGATCTGAGGGCTCTGCTTCCGCATATATATCTTTTCCTTTCTTTTTACTGCCGTGCATCATACCGGCAACCATCCTTTCACACCTAACCCTTATTTAGTCACAAATTTTTTTTCCTCAACCTCGTATCATCAGGAAAAAGATCGTCAGCCTCCGTTCATCGCCGAAAACCGCCAGAAAACCACCGTCCGCCACTGTTGCCGTCAGACTGCTTTTCCGGCGACTTATCCGACCAACCACCACGCGATCAGGAGTGGCTCAGGGAGGCGACCCTGTCTGTCCAAGCCGCGTGTTGATCGGAGCATCCACGCGCCACCACGCGCCGGTGGAAGTCTCCGGCGGCCGAACCACTGTTCCGGCACGTGAGCCACCGTCCGACCACCGTTCCAGGCCGGACCACCACCATCTTGCTCGCCTCCTCACCCTCTTTCCAGATCTGGTCTCCGTTCGTTGTGGGTCCCATCCGTTTGAAAGATATCAGTGAAAAACCCGCTGTTTGGACACTTTTGTGCAACGTTTTTGCGCGATTTCTTGCTTTCTTGTAGTTCTTTTCTATTTTCTGGTCATCTCCTTTTATTTTGTGATGGAGGGCTCAAATAATGCGTCCAAAAACACGACTGGCATCATCTCCGGTACTACCCCATCTCCATTCTTTTCTCGGGCCCGTGATTCCAATTGGAACAGTGGACGCGGTCGTAGACGTGGCCGCAGACAAAGGCCTCGTTGCAATTATTTCCAGAATCTTGGGCATTTTGAAGAACGCTGCTATAGGAAGTACCCTCATTTGAAGCCACCGACTGCCAACTTTGCTCAAACTGATGTTACGCCACCTTCAACTGGATTAGTAACTCTTTCAAGTGCCGACTATGAGGCACTTCTCAAGAAGGTTTCTTCTCAGCATCCTACTCATGACACTGATAATCATGTTGCTTGTTTTTATCAATCATCTCTTGGACCCTGGATAATAGACTCAGGTGCTACTCATCATATTTGTGGTAATAAAGATCTCTTCACTTCACTTTCTCATTCTAATAACCTACCCCCTGTCACTCTTGTTGATGGCACTAAGGCTCCTGCTCGTGGAATTGGGGAAGCCAAACCAACTCCTCTTTTAACTTTGAGTTCAGTTTATTATATACCTGACATTCCTTTTAATTTAATCTCTGTTAGCCAGTTGATTCATTCTCTTTCATGTACTATTACCTTCTCTAAACAATCCTTTTCTATGCAGGATTTGGGTACGGGGAAGACGATTGGAACAGGCGTTGAGTCACGAGGTCTCTACTATTTGATTGCACTACCTTCTCCAGTAGCTTGTTCTCTCACAGAGTCTCCTGAGCTAATTCACAGTCGTCTGGGTCATCCAAACCTCTCCAAGCTTCAGCATATGGTTCCCTTTTTATCCAATCTTAAGTCTTTAAATTGTCATTCTTGTCAGCAAGGAAAACACACTCGCTCCTCCTTTGCTAATAGAGTCAATAAAAGAGCTGATGCTCATTTTTCTATTGTTCATTCTGATATTTGGGGTCCGAGTCGAACAACGTCTGTTTTGGGTTTTCAGTATTTTGTCACCTTTATTGATGATTTCTCTCGTTGCACTTGGGTTTATTTAATGAAAAATCGTTGAGTTATTTTCAATTTATCAAAAGTTTTGTGCAGAAATAAAAACTCAATTTGGTGCTTCTATTCAAATCTTGCGCAGTGATAATGCAAAAGAGTAAGTGTCTCTTGAATTTTCTAAATTTCTGGATACACAAGGGACGATACACCAGACTACCTGTCCTCACACTCCACAACAAAATGGAGTCGCTGAACGTAAAAATAGACATCTAGTTGAAACTGCACGTACCCTTCTCATTCATATGAACGTCCTACTCCGTTTTTGGGCAGATGCTATTATCACCTCATGTTTCCTTATCAACCGCATGCCCTCTTCTGTGCTAAACAATGATGTTCCCCACAATATTTTGTTTTCCGGAGCACCTTCTTATCCTCTGTCTTTACATATTTTTGGCTGTACTTGTTTTGTTCATGATCTTACTCCAGGTAAAGACAAGTTGACATCCAAGGCCTTCAAGTGTATTTTCCTTGGGTATACACGTTTTCAAAAAGGGTATCGTTGCTATTCTCCTGATCTCAAGCGTTATAACGTTTCTGCTGATGTCACTTTCCTTGATCAGCAGCCTTTTCACTCTACTCCGTCTCCAGTGTCCCAAGTTGATCAGGTCCTCCCTGTTCCTTTTCTTGACTTGTCTTTACCAGCTGCAGGTGACCCTATTCCAGAGGAGCAACCAATTACCTCCATACCTGCAGATCGTCCTCTCCTCACATACCAGCGTCGTCAGCCTGCACCTCCTCCGACTTTGCCTCTTGATGACTCATCGCCCTTTCCCGTCGGCTTTTCTCCTCCGGATCCTCCATCAGAGACTCCTCCCATTGCCCTTCGGAAAGGTATTCGATCCACTCGAAATCCTCATCCCCTTTATTCTTTCTTGAGTTATGACAGACTTTCTTCACAACATTTTACTTTTGTTTCTAGTCTCTCTTCTATTTCCATCCCTAAAACCACAGGTGAAGCACTATCTCATCCAGGGTGGCGCCAGGCGATGCTTGATGAAATGCAGGCACTTCACTCCAATGGCACTTGGGATCTTGTTCGTGCTCCTCCCGAAAAGTCTGTTGTTGGTTGTCGATGGGTGTTCACAGTTAAAGTTGGTCCTGATGGCACTGTTGATCGCCTTAAAGCTCGCTTAGTGGCCAAGGGATACACACAGATCTTTGGTCTTGATTATGGGGATACCTTTTCTCCTGTTGCTAAGATGGCTTATGTTCGCCTGTTTCTTGCCCTTGCCGCCATTCATCACTGGCCCCTTCTCCAACTTGATATTAAGAATGCTTTTCTACATGGTGACTTGCAGGAGGAAGTTTATATGGAGCAACCACCAGGTTTTGTTGCTCAGGGGGAGAGTTCTGGAATGATATGTAAACTTCGGAAATCTTTATATGGCCTGAAGCAATCTCCTCGGGCCTGGTTTAGCCGTTTTAGTTCAGTTGTTGAATCCTTTGGCTTAATCAGAAGCAAAGCCGATCATTCTGTCTTTTACCGGCATAGCTCTTCTGGCCAGTGTGTTTATCTCCTGATCTATAGTGATGACATTATCATTACAGGCAGTGATCAGACCGGGATTGATCAGTTGAAAGAGCATTTATTCAATCAATTTCAGACCAAAGATCTTGGCAAACTTCGATATTTCTTGGGGATCGAAGTTGCACAGTCTAGGCGGGGCATTTCCATCTGTCAGAGGAAGTATGCACTGGATATCCTAGATGAGATTGGCTTGTTAGGCTGTAAACCCATTGATACACCTATGGACCCCAATGTTAAGTTATTACCAGGACAGGGGGAGCCACTGCCAGATCCTAGTCGCTACCGCCGATTAGTTGGAAAATTGAATTATCTTACTGTGACAAGGCCAGATATCTCCTTCGCAGTGAGTGTTGCAAGTCAATTTCTTGATTCTCCCTGTGACTCCCATTGGGATGCAGTTATTAGAATACTCCGATATATTAAAAAGGCGCCAAGAAGAGGTTTATTATATACAAATAAAGGGAGTTCAGAGATCTCTAGTTATTCAGATGCTGACTGGGCAGGTTCTCCTTCAGATAGACGATCCACCTCAGGGTATTGTGTTCTCTTCGGAGAAAATTTGATCTCTTGGAAGAGTAAGAAGCAAACTGTGGTCGTCAGATCCAGTGCGAAGGCAGAATATCGGGCAATGGCAAATGCAACCTGTGAGCTCATCTGGCTGAGTCAATTGCTGAAGGAACTCTATCTCTGTGAACAAAGGCCTATGAAGCTCATTTGTGACAACCAAGCCGCTTTGCATATATCCTCTAACCCAGTCTTTCATGAGAGGACCAAGCATATAGAAATTGACTGTCATTTTGTTAGAGAAAAGATCCAGTCAAGGGAGATCGAGACAGCATTTGTCAATTCCAATGATCAACTTGCGGATGTATTCACTAAAGCTCTTAGAGGTCCTCGAATAGATCATATTTGTAACAAGCTGGGAGCTTTTGATATATACGCACCAGCTTGAGGGGGAGTGTTAGAAATAATATTAATTTATTTATTATTATTAGAATAGTCTAGATTGTGGGCTTGGCCCATTAGGTCATTCCGTTAGGTCTTTTAGTCTCTATAAATAGAGAGCCTCCTTGTACAGACTTACACACTTGAATATACAATATATTTCAGATTCAATTGTACATATCCTTGATTGCATTTATATACTTTAAGAGTACATTTTTCTTCTCAAGAACCCACCATAAGACTTTTCTTGGAACCCTATCATATGCTTTCTTAAGATCTATAAACATCATATGTAAATCCTTCTTTTTTCTCGATATCTTTTCATCAATTGACGCAACAAGAAAATAGCTTCTGTGGTACATCTTCCTGGCATAAATCCAAATTGATTTGCAGAAACCTTGGTCTCTCTCCTCAAACGATGTTCAATAACTCTCTCCCACAATTTCATAGTATGGCTCATAAGCTTAATGCCTCTATAGTTAGAACAATTCTGGATATCTCCCTTGTTTTTGTAAATAGGCACAAGCACACTCTTCCTCCAAGCATCAGGCATCTTATCTATTTGAAGAATCTTATTGAAAAGATTGGTCAGCCAATTTATTGTCACCTCCCCTAAGCCTCTCCACACTTCAATAGGTACGCCATCAGGTCCCAAAGCTTTATTAGTCTTCATCCTCTTTAAAGCCTCCTTGACTTCATGTGTATTGATTCTGCGCACAATTCTTCTATTTCGGTCATCATAAGCATCCTCCAAGCCCACTTCGCTTTTATCTCCATCCCCATTAAAAAGCTTGTTAAAGTAGTTCATCCATCTTTCATTTACATCTTCATCTCTTATCAAATGTTTTTGGTTTTCATCCTTAATGCATCTAACTTGGGTGAGGTCTTTACTTTTCTTATCCTTCATTTTTGCAAGGACGTATATACCTTTTTCACCACCTTTGCACCCAAGATTTTTATACAAATCGGCGAAAACCTTACCTCTAACTTCTCGCACTGCTTTCTTTGCATTTTTTCTCGCCAATCTAAACTTTTGCAAAATTATTATCATTGGGACTTTTATGCAAAGATCTAAAACATTCCTTTTTCTGTTTAATTGCCTCTTGCACCTATTCATTCCACCACCATGTTTCCTTTGTATGGAATCCAATTCCTTTGCTTTCTCCTAGCACCCTCTTTCTCACATTTTGGATACACATAGCCATCTCGTTCCATATTTCATTAGCTCCTCCAACAAACTCCCATGGCCCTTCATGGAACATTCTTTCTTTGAACTCTAATTGTTTTTCCTCCTCTAGCTTCCACCATCTTATCTTTGGGTTCTGAGTCTTCTTCCTCATTTTAAGTACTTTGTTGAACCGAACCTCTAGAACTACCAGCTTATGTTGCGTAGCAACACACTCTCCAGGGTAGACCTTGCAGTCGACACAAGAACTTCTATATTCTCTTCTAGCCATGAAGAAATCAATTTGACTACGATTTTGGCCACTATGATAAGTGATAAGATGTGACTCCCTTTTCTGAAAAAAGGTGTTCGGTACCATCAAATCGTAGGCTAGTGCAACGTTCAAGATATCTTCTCTAGTCTCATTTCTCGTCCAATAGCTAAAACCTCCATGAATTCTATCAAAACCTCCACTGCTTTTACCAACATGACCATTTAGATCTCCTCCCAAGAAAATCTTCTCCTATTGTGGTATCCCTCTCAAAACCTCCTCCAAGTCTTCCCAAAATTGGTTCTTATCATTTGATTGCAACCCAACTTGGGGTGCATACACACTGAGGATATTCAAAATTAATTCGCCTACTACAAGCATAATTAGGATAATCCTGTCGCCTTTCATTTTGACATCAACGACTTTATCTCTGAAACTTCTATCAATCATAATTCCAACACCATTTCGACTTTTGTTTATACCTGTGTACCACAACTTGAAACCGGTACCATCCACTTCCTTGGCCTTTTCTCCAACCCACTTAGTTTCTTCCAAGCAAACAATATTCACTTTCCTTCAGGCAAAAACATCTGCTAGCTCCCTCAATTTACCCGTTAAGGTTCCTATGTTCTAACTTCCCAATCGCATCCTTAACCCCTGGGCGGTGCTTGCCCGCCACACTCGTCCATCTGCGTGTTGGGACCCTGACCTACTTTTCACCAAATCCGGGTGAAGACCTGACGCCTTGCCTTGGGGCAAAGACCCTGACAGATTCAAAATTCAATTGAAAAATAAAAAATAAAAATCAATGGATCAGGTATTTTAATCATACATGTCTCGCCAGGTACTTTTTTTTATACAATGGTAGTAGAGGTGCAAAACTATAACATCATGCAAAATATCCAAGCACCTCACAACTGGTCCACACCTAATGGCTTAGGATAGGTTCTTTTAGATGACCACTCAGCAAAATGTTATACCATATTTGAAAATCATGGGCCTGTCAAACATTGTATGCCAAAGTGATAGACTTGATTCGTTTAATTATAAAAATTGAAGGACTTTTGAAGTGTGGGGGACCAAAATCACACTTAGGCCACAGGCCACAGTAGAAGGACCAAAAGTGCAATTAAGCCTAAAAGATAACATTACTTCTGCATTTTTAATGTTCGCATCTACAATGCAAAATGAACAATATCAGATAAGGTGGAATCAAACTTAAATGAAACCATGAAAAAGAAAAATCCACACACACAGGAACACAAGAAGAGCAGAAACCAGTAGCAACTGTCCATAAACAGTAACAAAGCATCTCCAGTCTCAACAGATAAGCTGGACTTCAGTTTGTGTTGTAAATTATAATTATTTAGTTATTATTTAGTCATTTATTTGTTGTATTGGGCCAAGCCCATTAGGTCAAAATTAGGTCAAGTATTCTCTATAAATAGAGACCCCTTTGTACAGATTATTTACAATTCTATAATATATCCGAATACCTTTTTTCAAGTTGGTATCAGAGCCTCGCCATCCACACTTTCTCTTGTGGAGTTTCTTAGCACAGGTAGGCTGGGCCTGTTGCATTGTCCACTCTTCAAGCCCAATGGGCTCTTGTGTGAGGGGGCGTGTTGAGATATATAGTCCCACATTAGTTGAATGAGCAACTAATGTGGAATTTATAAGGCCTTTGGCACTCCCACCCTTTGAGCTAGCTTTTGGGGTGGTGTATCCCAAGGTTCTTTATAGTTTGCAATTACTTATTTTTGTTTATCTTGTACTGATCAGTAATCTTCCTGTATCCATACTGTAATTGAATTTATTATTTTGTAAAAAAGGATGACCATTGTATGGTTGAAAAGAAGATTTACCATGATGAAATTGAATTTTGTTTTGCACGAAAAAAAATGTAATTTTTTCTATCATTCCCCCTTTATCAATTACTAAAAGCTTTATGAAATCTGCTGCTAGCATGCATTGAAGCATCAGGAAAACCATCCTATTTCCCGCAAAGTCATGTCCGAAAAATATAGCAGTGTCATCTAGGTTGATGTAAGACACAGTAAGGGCGAGGAAGAACCTTGCATACACTAAAACTGGACCAAGCAAAAATGAATTTTCAAGTTTCCTCAGGTTAGGATCTTTTGGATCTGCAAAAGCAAGAACGAAAATTCATGATGCATATGAAGAAAGCTCAAATATCATTAATAAAATAAACACATGGGAAGTGGTCAATAGAACATGAACCTACCAGCAAAGAAAGTAGGAGTTGCCACTGGAGTACCCCTTGTATGAGCAAAATAAAAAAGTGTGTAGATGAGTGGGATAAGGCGGTAGCGCCTCTTCAATGCCTGTCGGCAGACTTCTTCACACTAAAAAATAGAGCTGGAGTTAGTTATGCATAGTTTTAAGCATGTAAATGATCTGAAATTACAGAAAACCATTTCATTATGTGAGGAAAATAATAATTATAAGGACTGTAAATTGTCCAATCATCACAGAAACTTGTCTTAGCCTTCATCTGACAGTGCTAGGTTCACCAGTCACTCAAAATAATTCAAGGTTTTTCTAATAAAGAAATACACCAGTCACTCAAAATCCAGTAAGAAGGTGCTAGCAAATACTAATAACAAATTACTATGTCAAGTATAAAATCATGATTCAATAGGCAGTGGTCTGTGGACATCGATACTTCAGCAATTACCGCCATGCAGAATAAGACAGTAAATGCAGCTAAAAAGAATACATGATGATAACACCAGAATTTTTATGCTCTATATATCTTAAATAAATTAAGAAAAGAAAAGAAAAATATCAACAGATATCGAGTTCCAATGGTTATCAAGTTCCATTAAAATTCAAAAGATATCGAGGAAAGAAAATACCCAAAATACTTTTTAAAAATAACACAGAATAAGTTCATATCATATGTGCACTACCAGAACTTAAAGCACGAAATGAAAAACATGTAAGATTTATTATGCATTTGTTTCATTGACTCAAATTTGTTGACGTAACGCAAAGCTAATGATCAAGCTCAACAAACAGCCTTTATTCATTTTTGCTCCACATGATATCTAGTGACAAGCAATTTCAACTTAGAATTTACAAAAATGTCCAACACATGAAAAGTTGGAAACTACAAGAATGATTGATTTTATACAGCCAAAGATGAACCAACCTCTTGCCCAAAAGACCAGGGTTCATGGTCAGTAGTGCCAGCTTCAGAGTGCGCTCGGCAAAAGGGAAACAAGGAACCTACACCCACCCACCTTCCAAAAAGTCTAGGCGATGCATTTCCTGCAAATCCACCAATATCAGGACCCGAAATTGGCTGGCCACTGAGTCCCTGAGCACAAGGAATGAGATTATGAAAGAAAATACAAAACATTTTGTAATGTGATTATTTATGTTAAAATTTTAAATACAACTAGATTATCAAGATCAACAACACCTTTATCTCAAACTAGTTGGGGTCGGCAAATACAACTAGATCATAGTAAGACAATAACATTTTAAATTCTTTTGGCACTGAACCACATTCGAAAATTATGAAAAAAAAAAAAAAAATCTTCTACCAATTGGAAGAAAAAGTTTATTTATGTATATTAAAAAAAAAAGCAATCTATCTGACATTATCTAAAGAAGCCTTCATTGACTGCTACATGCAGTTATCCTGTCTTATGAGGGTACAATAGTGCACCACAAACGCAAGGTATATATAATTTAACATTTAGGTAATTGATATTTCCAAAACTTAAGCTAATAACTGGCATAGCAAAAAAAGTTGTTCATGAGACTTAAAAGTGAATTACATAGAATGCCATAAGTAAGGGTCTACCAAGACTTAAACCATGCTTTACAAGAAAATACAGAAGTAGCATCCATACTCCTAAGATTCTTACCAGCTGAAGTACCATGGAGATACTCATATGAAAATGCTCCCAGGTTGAAAGATTATCTCCGGTCCATGTTGCTGCATATCTTTGGCTGCCAACAAATCCAGCTCTGGTGAGAACAAAAGGACGCTTCTTTTCATTAGCTAGTTTCATGCCTTCATAGGTTGATCTTGCCATCAGTAGACCATACACCTATATTGCACAGTCATAACATTTGATAAAAGTTCCGAGCACACTATGCTACACGCTAATGCATAATCAAGCATAAATTCATAAATGAATATCAGAATCAAGATGCAGGACAGAATTTTATTATATAATCAAAATGGATCCCATTTGTATGCATTGTCCACAAGTCTGGTAAAATGACATGCAACCCCAAAATCATGATAAAGGAAAAGAATATTACATTATGATAGAAAGAATGATTCTGACAACCTCCAATTTCACTATCTCCTTTATGAACATTGCTCTCAGGCATTGTTTTTGTTAAAACCTGGAAATGAAAGGGATAAAAAAGGTAGAGATGGTACAAATCAAGAGTCACAAGTACTAAGATTTGGACCAAACATTGTTTTATATTCAAAGAAAAGAAACCAATGAGATTACAATTACCTTGAAGATAGCTGGCTCATTCATATCATTCCATATGCCATCAACACCGTTGGAAATGAAGTCTTTAACTAAATTAGCCCACCATGCACGAACTTTTGACTGTGTATAGTCAGGGAAGACACAAGGCCCAGGCCACACGTTCCCTGATAATGGATACACGTGTTTAATGCATCACCAAAAGGAAAGAAGGAATGAAGTGCAGAAGTATATATGTACAAAGAAAACTTACCAACAAAAGGTGTTCCATCTTCCTTTTTGACCCAAACATCATTTTTAGAACCACTATCATATGCAAAATAACCCTCTTCCTGCTTGATCCCAGGATCGAGCATCCAAATAGCTTTAAAACCACTATAATGGAGGTCTTTTACTAAAGACTTGGGATCTCGAAAACGCTCCTGAAGGACATTACGATGCTTACTTTTCCACACAAAAAGTGTTGTTATAGACATTAAAGATGGCAAACCCAAAACTGTAACTAAGCATTTTCCGTAGTAGTAGTGCAGGTTCGACAACTAAAGTTAGGCACCAAAAGAACCGTATACAAACTACACAATATATCACTTTAATTATGAGCAACATACTGCATGTACTCATTGCTGAATCAATTCATGTGCACGTCTAAAAAGATTTAATGAGAAAATAAAAACTATGATACTGTAAATTGATTACTGATCTTTTTCTTGGGGGAAAAAAGTAAAACATGCCTTGTCAAAGGTAAAACAACGAAAACCATCCATGTAATCAATATCCATCCATATCACATCACAAGGTATGCGCTTTTTCCTGAATGTTCTTGCAACCTGCAAATTTTAATTGTTACCAAGTGAAGAGAATAAAGAAAGTTGGAATATACAAAACAAAGGGTATTAGATGCATCAGAATTTAGGAAACCCATAGTATGAGAGCTGAAAGTTAATTAAGATTCCCAGGATTGTGTGATGGCTACGTTTCAAGGTACATGCCAATCTTTTGTATTCTATTCTAAATGTATTATTTAAACTGTATTTATATACACAAGATTCCCAGGCATCCAGGATTCCCATGTCTCTTGAAAGGTATACCCAACAATGAGGAAATTTGATATCATGAAGGCATCTACATCCTTCTGTTTAAAAGTTATATTGGTCAACACCTAGCATAGGCAATGCTATATTGACATCCAAAACCCCAGGGGACTTGCATATCAAAATACAGGCACCCCAAATAGAACTTTTCCTTTTTTCTTATCTAAACAAACAGTAAGGGAAAAAAGACATAACAAACCACAGTTAGAACTTGGAACACATGCCATATTCAGCGTCTCCAGCTCAAGCTTTCTATATATATGAATGCAATTAATTAATGAGTCGTCACTATTGAGTGAGACACAGAAACAGTAGTACTAGCACCAAGTACCTCCAGAACTCTCTGATCAGATAAATAGCTCCAACGGCATTGTTGATAGCCTAATGACCATTTTGGAGGCATAAACACAGTTCCTGATGAAAAAAGAACAGTAAGGAAGTATCTTTTACCATCAAAATAAATTAAATGACGACATTGGAAAGTGTTTGACAAACAACATTGATATCCTAATGTATTGCATGGAATTTTAATTTAAAAGAGGGTCTCTTCTTGAATCTTACACATAAGTTACAGTAACATGCTCACAGATTGAAGATAATAGATAAACAAGCATAATATTATCAATGATGAGGGCTCCTTGTTTAATAAAAGCATACTTGCGAATGTTTAACACGTATAACATATTAACCTATGTTGCATATGAATCCTGATTTCATGTGGGTCAACTATAGATACTAGGTTCTTGTTTTGTTATTGACTGGTCTCCAGAAGTACAACACACTTTGGTTTTTCCCAACAAAAGAATTGCATAAAATCTTATGTCAAGTGCCTCAAGAAGGATGATGCCGCATAATTGTCATGTTAGCAAATTACCAATGGCTTTTGATAGAGATATCAAAACTTCCGTGGGTGAAGCAAAAGGACCAAATATAATGATGGGATATGAGGATGGAGCGACGAAACGTATTGTTGATTCTCTCCTCAAATCAATCTGCTTGTGAACAGAACAAACGACCATAAAAAAGATCAATATAAAAGCATAAATGTCCCTTCAAGGCTATGTAGCACCGATACTGACACGGGACACGCGACACGATACGACACCACACTCCGACACGTCAATTCTAAAAAATGTTAGATTTCGACACGTTAGGACACGTTTTGATTAAATAATATTTTTAATTTATGTAGTGTATATTATATTTAATATTCAATAATTTAACAAAAAATGAAACTAAACTTATAATATTCATCAATTTTGCAAAGAAACATAAGATATTCCAAATATTTATATTAAACTCAATAAAATGGTAATCGTAATCCAATGAATCTAATAGTTAGAACTAAAAACTCAACGCAACGCAACCTTTTTTTGAATTTCTATAACGTGTGTTAGAGTGTCGAAGTGTCGGAGAGTGTCAGAAAGTGTCGAACACGACACATCAGGGATTTTGAAGTGTCGGTGCTTCATAGCTTCAAGGTCAACCTCAATAAATGACATAAAGCCAAGTGCAACAGCACCTCACAACGCTTCGTAGTATCAGCAAGAATTCCTAGTGACTCCCCATTTGGAAGAACAGCCAACACCCACGGATGTGATTGGTACAAGGATGTAGTTTCAGGACTATAACCATATGCATCCGTGTTCCATGTGAAAACCTTTGCAAATGAAATTCAACTGATGAGTACATAGATAATAAAAAAAACTTTTAAAAACTTAAAAAACCATAAAATTAACCTACACTTTTGCCTGTTCTCTCAAGCTGCCCACTAACTTCTCCAGTTCCATAGAGGGAGGAACCTATAGGCAGCTGATTCAGAAACAAGTTCAATCAATTTCTAAAGGCCAGGGAAATAGCATAAGAAGCAAATTAGACCAGAAAAAAAAAAAAGAGAGAAAGTAAATAAGTAAATAATACTTAAAGATAAAAGATAACCAACATTTGTAAAATGACAACAAAAGATCTGTTGGCAGAAACTAATAAAGTAACTGACCTCAAGTTTGACAACCTGCTGCTCTTGAGAGCACTCAAAAGTAGGAGTATATGAAGGAACCTTCTGAGTAGTAATGGGCGTCTCTCTATCCCTGCTATTCACAAAAGAAATACTGGGATATGCTGTATCTCTATCATCTACAGAACAATCAAAACGGAACACTCCATCTTCCAAAATTGGCTCAAAAATCATATTCCCTGATCTGACATTGTTACCACTAGTGACTGTCTGTCCTTCATAATTAGCCATTCCGGATATAAACTTCTCACAAATCCCCTTTTTTCTGCAGACGAAAAATTGTACAAGTAACAGCCATGCAAGTATTCAATTCAGTTGTTATCCAATCTCATAATAATAACAATAATAATAATAATAATAATAATGATCATGAAAATACTCACTGACATGAAATGAAATTCAGAAGAAAACAGTTGAGCGGCATAGTAATAATAATAATAAGGTAAAAGCAAGAATGATTAACTATATCTCTTTCAATACAGTGGAAAACATGTAAAATTGATAAATAAGCTACTCAAACTTCAATAACTGAAACTCCGATCGTTGATTAAACACGCAGGAACGAAAACAGAATATCAAAGAGAAGACATGCAGTACAAAACAGTTTGCAATTCCATACTAAGAAATGGAAGAGTCAAAGAAGGAACCTGAGAGTGATTATCGCAGATGAAAATGGCTTGTTTCGAAGAAGACGATGACGATGAAGTGAAGATGGAAATGGAATCGCATCAGCTTTGGAAATGCTGAAACTGCAACTCAACACTAATGACTCTACAATCATTGCTTGAGCCTTTGGACTCTATTTATATTAAAAAATTAATAATTCTCATTATTATAATTATTTTTATTATTGGATAAATTTTTTTATATCGTGCTGTAGTGGAAGTGGACTCGCAAGTAAAGATGGAAGAAAGGAAGACGAGTGGAAGAATAAATTCCACTCGGAGATATTGGTTAGTTTAGTGTTGAAGAAGGTAGGTACCATTACGATAACATTTGATGCTATTTATTTTATTTTATTCTGTGAATAACAATTATTCCATGATTTATTTGACGTTTGAAAGATTGATACTAAGTTAAAAGGGTATTCTTTAAAGAAGTAATAAGAGGAATAAATGTGAGGGAGATCAGTTTTCAAATGATGTATCTATGATACCTAGACATGAAGGTTGGATGGAAGATGAGAATGACCAACGTTCAACCTGGAGGGAAATTCTGATGCGTCATAATGGAGAAGATGATGAATGGGAAGGAGAGGCGTCTGCCGAGGAAGACTTAGATGGGGAGGAACCTGCTGAGGAGGAGGATGTCAACCATGGAGGAATTAAGATGTGGGAGGAAGATGATGGGCGTACTTATTTTAGTTGCACCAAAAGAGCAAGGAAGAGAATGAGGAAACCTTGGGAGAAAGCTCTGATTGTTAAACTCCTTGGGAAGAAAATTGGGGTGGAGTTTATGAAGAAAAAAATAAATGTCTTATGGGCTAGAAAAGGCAAAATCAATGTCACTGATATTGGTAATGACTTTTTCGTAGTCCAGTTTAGTGAGAAAGATGATCTCAATTTTGCGTTGAACGGTGGTCCATGGATTGTTTTGGGTCATTATTTATCGTTGAGGAAGTGGGAACCAACTTTCAGACCTAATAGTGCTGGAATTGCTAAGATTGCTGCTTGGATTCGTCTACCGGATATTCCCATTGAATTCTATGATGAAGCTTTTTTTAGAAGGATTGGAAACTGGTTAGGCAAGATGATCAAGGTAGACAGCAATACAAATGCTCATGTAAGAGGACGGTTTGCAAGAATATGTGTGGAACTGGACCTATCTCAGCCATTAAAGGGTGATTATGTTCTGGAAGGATTTACCAAACAAATTGAGTATGAAGGATTAGGGCTCATTTGTTTTGGTTGTGGGAAATATGGACATAGCACCGAGAATTGTTCAGCTGCTCCAAAGCAACGCAGTTCATCCGATATTCATAATGACGATCAAATTCATCAAGAGGAACCTGGCAACTCAGAATTCCATCGAAGTAAAGGATTGGGACCTTGGATGGTTGTTAATCGTCAACGCAGGAGCCGGCAACCTCCTCAGACGGCCGGTGCAGTCCAGCCAGGCGCTGGTTCAAAAACGTTACAAAGGAATAATGATAAGAGAGTTATGACCAGCGATAATCATGGAGATAATCATGGTGATAAGAGAGTTATGACCAGCGATAATCATGGTAATCATGGTAATAAGGGAGTTATGACCAGCGATAATCATGGTAATCATGGTAATAAGGGAGTTATGACCAGCGATAATCATGGAGATAATCATGGTGATAAGGAGGAAATTACGCAATCACGGTTTGCAATCTTAACAGCTGGACCTATTAATGAGGAGGATCATAATCAAATAATTAATTCTGTTACTCCTCATATGGGGGCCCCTCAGTTTGAAATTCCTCAGAAAATATGGACTAAATCCAAAAAGTCCAAAGATACCCCTAGGACTAAATCAACGGTTCCTACTATGCATGCGGCTCATTCTTCAAGCACGGGTAAGAGGTGTCCAGTCCAGAGTGAAAATCGTGAAGATCATACTCCCGTTCCACCATCTCCATCAATTGCTACTCCCATGGCGGTTAGTCCTATGCAAACAAATCAACATGATCAGGAAAATGGGATGAAAACAGATAGCACTTTGAACCAGAATCAAGAGCAGTTATATGACACATTTCATAAAACTGGTCCTGATATATCAGTTGACAACAGCAGCGACATCCAAAATCCTGAAACCTCAACCATCTCTACGTGCATGGAGGTGGACAGAGTTCACCAGGAAGATATTTCAAGAATGAAGGATGCAAGAACCTTGGAGTCTTGCGTTCAACATAGTTTTTAATGAATTTATTCTTCTGGAACTGTAGGGGAGCAGTGAAACCCCAGTTTCAAAATTCGCTTTTTCTGTTTACTAGGAAATATAAGCCTAGTATTGTAGTGATTCTAGAACCTCGGTGTAGTGGTCAAAAAGCTTCTGACATTATCCGAAAATCTGGGTTTAAGCATGCTTTTGTTCAAGAGGCAGAAGGTTACTCAGGGGGTATTTGGATCCTCTGGAATGATGAGACGGGTCTCGTTGAAATTATTAATCACACAAAACAGTTTGTTCATTTTAAAGTTCAGAATTTTCATGTTCCTTCCTTTTCTTGCACGGCAGTTTATGCGAGTCCTAGGGAAGAAAATAGAAAGGAGCTATGGGATGATCTGCTAAACATTAGTCTCCATTGTAATGGGCCGTGGTTGGTGGCTGGGGATTTTAATGAAATAGCAAATCGGGATGAGAAGAAAGGTGGCTGTAGAGTTAACTTAAACAGATGTTCCAATTTTGCAAATGTTCTTCATAATTGCAAGCTGCTGGATCTTGGAGGATCAGGTCCTTGGTTTACATGGAAGGGTCCGAAGTTTCTTCATCTTGATCGTGTTTTTAAGAGGCTGGACCGAGCCTGTGCTAATGCAAGTTGGAAGACTACCTTTACTGATGCTGGCGTTAAGGTACTTCCACGGATTTATTCTGATCATAGTCCCATTTTGGTCTACTTGTCTAACTTGGACACAGGTTGGAAAAATCGTCCCTTTCGCTTTGAGATTGCTTGGATGGAGCATTATAACTTTACTCAGTTTCTGGCTAGGAGCTGGAATGTTGTGAAAGACACTAGAACGAATCTGCATGATCTGACTCCAAATTTAAAAAGATGGAACAAGATAGTCTTTGGCAACATTTTCAATAGGAAGACTAACCTATTGCATAGTATTGCAGAAATTCAGAATCATGTTGATTATCATACCAACTTATCTCTCCAATCTAGAGAAAAGGAGGTTAGGAAGGACCTTGATGCGGTTCTCATACAAGAAGAGATCTTATGGTTTCAAAAAGCCAGGGTGAAATGGATAAATGATGGGGATAGAAACACCAAATTCTATCACATTAAAACAGCTACTCGAAGAAGTTCGAATAGGATTCTTGAGTTAAAAAATTCTGATGGGATTTGGGTGAAGGAAGCTAGACAACTTCATCAATTGGTAACAGATTTCTATAGCAACTTGTTTAGTGAGGAAGTCCTTAATCGTGATTGGGTGAAATCAAAGACTACTTGGCCCCTTCTGCACGATGATCTGCTATCTAATTTGACTCGTAATCTTTCGGATGACGAAATTTCAAAAGCTGTTTTTAGTATCAATGGGTCAAAAGCTCCAGGGGAAGATGGTTTTCCAGCTGCCTTTTTTCATAAGAATTGGAGTCTTATTAAGACTAATGTTATTAAGGATGTTAACATGATGTTTCAGAATCCCAATCTGATTCACCTTGTGAACTCGACTCTTCTGGTCCTCATTCCAAAAGTAAAGAGACCTGAAAGTGCTAAGCAGCTCAGACCAATCTCTTTGTGCAATGTCATTTATAAAATCCTCAGTAAAATTCTGGTTAACAGAATGAAGCCCCTAATGGAAGAGATGGTGTCTCCCTTCCAAGCTAGTTTTGTTCCTAAACGACATATCCAGGACAACATCATCATCACCCAAGAGCTGATCCATTCAATGCGTAGAATGAGAGGAAGAAAGTGTTTCATGGCAATTAAAATCGACTTGGAAAAGGCTTATGATATGTTAAATTGGGAGTTTGTTCGTAAAATTTTGGATGAAATTCAAATCCCACACTGGTTCACAAATATTATCATGAATTGTATCAACTCTGATAAGGTCTCAGTGCTTTGGAATGGAGCCATTGCAGGTGACTTCCTTCCTTCAAGAGGAGTTCGTCAGGGTGATCCTTTATCTCCCTACATTTTTGTTCTAGCTATGGAAAAATTGTCTCATCTCATTCAAGATGCGGTTGACAATAAGAGATGGAAGCCAATCTCCGTGGGATCAAAAGGTCCTAAGATAGCCCATCTGATGTTTGCTGATGATTTGATGTTGTTTGCAGAAGCTTCTCTAGATCAAATCAAAGTTATAGTGGATTGCTTGGAGACTTTTAGTTCAATGTCTGGCCTAAAGGTTAGTATTCCGAAATCTAGTATTTTCTTCTCGAAAAATACAGATGCTCACATTGCAGATGATATCACAAATGTGTGTGGCTTCAAGCAAACTCACAATATAGGGAGATATCTTGGGTCCATGATGAAACATGGTCGAGTAACCAAAGACCATTATGCTGATGTTGTTGCAAGAATTAGGCACAAGTTATCTGGTTGGAGTAACCAGGTCTTATCTTTTGCCGGTCGAATTACACTTTCCAACTCCGTTATTTCAGCAACTCCTATATTTCAAATGCAACACAGTCTGCTTCCTGTAGCCATTTGTGATGAAATAGAGAAGTTGCAGCGTGCCTTTATTTGGGGTGATAAAAATGGTCAAAGGAGATCTCATCTGGTTGCATGGGATAATATTTGCAAGCCTAAGAGCATGGGTGGCTTAGGTGTGATTAACCTTCGTGTCCAAAATATGGCTTTCTTTCACAAGCTTGCATGGACGATACTTACTTCGCCCGATTCGTTGTGGTTGGAGAAATCAAAAGGTTGGCTGCTCTTTAGTTAAAACCGCGTATTATAACATGCTTGGTTTCCCTCTCATGCCGTTGAAAAATTCTTGGACTACCATATGGAAATGGCATGGGCCTCAACGTGTTAAATCTTGTATGTGGATCATAATGCATGGCCGCCTTCTTGCTAAAGACCGCACATCTAGATGGAGTGGGGAATCTGGTCATTGTAAAATATGTCC